>NC_141874.1:3636363-3939393 GCF_056163025.1 Triticum urartu
TATGTTTTGTAGAGAGACGTCAGTATCACTAGTAGTTCCGCTTGGACTTCGACGTTTAGCTTGTTACCTCAGCTACGATCTTGTACCCTTGGGAGGGTCTTGTAAATAGTCAGGCTTCTTAGTCTTTTTTTCCATTTGTAGATGTCTGTACTCAGACATGTTAAGCTTCTGCATGTGTTTGACTTGTATGCTCTGCATGTTGGGTCATGAGACCCATGTTTGTAATATCTCGCTCCTCGGAGCCTAATGAATAAATGTTTGAGTCGTACGGTCTTGTTATGATGCCATGTTGTATTTACACATTTCGAGCATATTGTGTGTATGATTGAAATGCTTGGTATGTGTGGGGTCCGACAATCTAGTTGTTTATCCTTGGTAGCCTCTCTTATGGGGAAATATAGTCTTGTGCTTCCATGAGCCATAGTAGTCCACTACAGCCCGGTTCACCGGACTCCTGTTAGCCCAGCACTACTGCTCAGGACACTTGACTGGCCGGCATGTGTTTCACTTCGTTCCTGTGTCTGTCCCTTCGGGGAAATGTCACGCGGTAACATCTGGAGTCCTGCCTAGCCTGCTACAACCCGGGTTCCCGGAGTCCTGTTAGCCTAGTGCTACAGCCCGGATTTACACGCTGCTGACCGACATGCTCGATGTGATTCATGTATGCCTGTCCCCATAGGTTAGTGCCGCTTTGGGTTCACGACTAGCCATGTCGGCCCAGGTTCTCTGTCATATGGATGCTAGTGACACTATCATATACGTGAGCCAAAAGACGCAAATGGTCCCGGGCCATGGTAAGGCGACACCCGTGGGAATACCGTGCGTGAGGCCGCAAAGTGATATGAGGTGTTACCGGCTAGATCGACGTGACTTGGAATCGGGGTCCTGACAGCTTTGGTATCAGAGCCTGACTGCCTGTAGGATTACCAAGCCAAACTGGTCGAAGTCGAGTCTAGAAATGCTTTATTTATGTAAGGGAATTGATTGTGGAAGGGAACGTAAGGCTCTTTTTACTCCTTTACCTTATGTCCTTCTGATCTGAGTCAGCCTCTTCTTTTCTACGAGGATTAAGAACTAGGCATTCTCATCTATTTATCAGGATGACGTGTTCTAATCCATAGACTTATAGAATTGATAGTTTCAAGCCTCAGTTCCATTCCTACTACTTCCGTATGTTGATAGTTGATCTCGGAACCTTGATATTGTGTTGTTGAGTGGTTATGCCACTATTTTGCAGGATGTCTCAAATAATTTTGAGCATTTACAGCCGTTATGCTGTCCGAGTCATCCCAGGTCTCTAACTAGTCTGATGCATTTGCAAATCCCTTCTTCCCGTTTCCGATGTCCTTTTGGGCCAGATTAAGCACACTAGCGGTCTGTTGAGGTACTCTACTCCTCGACATATATGTTGGAGCTATTATAATGACCCTAGGTGTTTAGGGAGTCACCTAGTAATATAGCCATGTTTTGTGTTCCCGGTGTGATGATTCTGGCCATCATTCTCGAAAGCATCCCATCATGTTATTAGTTAGTAGGTATTCTATTCCTGGGTTCTTGAACCCGAGATTCACCTTACTTAATTCATGTTCATAGTGCTTGCTAGTTCCTTTAGGATAATTAGTAACCCTTGTGATAGTCCTCGAGGTCCATGGTATATCATTCTTCCAGATATCCTGAACCATTCTTGGCAGAAGTTCTTTGAACCAAAAGATCACAACTGGAGTGCTCTTGATGAGTTCTCCATTATACTTGTGACTCTGCCAATCCTACCTCTCTGCATGGGTTATCCGGAAGAAATATGTTGAACTCATTCGACAAGTTAATCTATGCATCCACAACTTAGAAAGTTATATGTGCCATGAGTTGCCCCTCTTTAGTTGTTTCCTGACCTTCGGATATCAATTGATAGTCAAGGGTATGCGTGCATTCGTCCAACGATGCCTATTATTCTTGTGGTCCATCAAGCCATTCTATTCTAGAATGACTAGGAGAAACAAACTCCAGTACCTCATCCATATCTAGGATTGGGTCAAAGCAGTTGTATTCCGCAGATCAAAATGCCAATCCAGCTTTTGATTATGTTCTACCCTGAAGTATTGCCCTCTTTATGTCAGGCATATCATAGGAATTGCACAACCTCCTATGAACTCTTGATACAGTGATACTTCTCGCCATCATCGTTCATTCCTCGGCCTCCGTGTTATTGTAACTGGAATGCCGACAAGTGAATCGTGATGTATGAAATCAATACTCCGAGCAACTCGTTGCTTGGTAGTAAATGGACAATATTCTCATTCTTAGTGTGTTGGTTATTGAACTACCATTTAAGATTGATCGTGCTACCTATTCCATATTTCCGAAGCACTATTCGATCAATGAGTTAGGATTGTGTCAAACCCTTGCTCTATTGATCACATCGTCTTGCCTCGCAAAGCAAGATTGTTCTCGAGCTTAATAACATATCGGTGGGTTGTGATTTTCCAAATATCTTCTTGGAAGTATCACCAGGTTGTCACCTGATCGCTATGTTGAGTTCGTGATCAAGTTGGTTTCTTGTAGCCACCCTTTTCTCCAAGAATCTGTGTTGGATACCCCTGAGCTAGTTGGTTAAGCTTAACAACAACTTGGAGAGTTGGAAGATAAAAGCTTGTCTTGCTTAGTTCGTGTTAAGGGATATCTTTTGTGTGTGTGTGTTGAAGAAAGATGATATGTTCATCGATTGGTCCTCGTGATCAGTTATTGGATCTATTGCCTTGTCCAAACTTTGATTTGAGTGCGCGCTATCCTCAAATCAAATCAGAACCAACGATGTTCGTAATGTTGTCCTACTCGAGGTTGATTCCTCGGGCGTACACCATTACATCCTTTGTTCTGACCAATGCTATCACCGTGTTCACTTAATTGTGGAATTCCATCTATATGGAAGCCTAGATGGTTGTTTGTTGAGCCCATTGACAACATTATCATCTTGTCCATGATTCATGTTGAACATCTAAGTTAGCGTTGGAAACTTTGAAAGCATTTCTTCATGGTAGCTCATGAAGCATATGTTTGGATGAAAGAAGTGACTACCTCTAATTCACGTGCATTTGGTGAAAGTTGCCGCCGTGGATTCAAGAAAGCTTGTTCTGCTTCCTTGGAATCATCCCAAGTTAGTCATGCATGTGCGAAGTATTCTATGGTTTGATAGGCTCGCTACCTCCAGTCCATATGTGTCCCTAGCACACCAAGCCACTGACTGATTTGTTCTAAGAGAAGGAGTTAAGTGCTAATCCATGGTAATGCACAAGACTTCGATATCCTCGATGATGGTTCCCAACCTGAACTTGGTAGTGTTTTATCATAAGACTACTATGTGGTCATGCTTGTCTAGGACAGCATGTTCATATATGTTTAGCAGGACCAGCTCATGTTCTGGAGCTTACTATCGTAGCTCATTTCCTGAGAATCTCGCCACGTCATCTCGTCGATTTGTGTTGCAAACTTTCACTTTTCTTTCTAGATTCGACGAGTCTGGAATATCCTGACACCAACCAGATCTGAATCTTAAGCAGATATGATGGTTGGAACGTGTCCCAAGAGTTATAATATTGGTCTCTCGGTAACCCGGTAACGTGGATGTCGTGGCCAACCCACCTAGCCGGAAGGTCTATTATTGTAATATCTTGGTTGAAGAAGTTGGTCACCTCCCCATAAGGATCTCGCAGGATCTGCCTCCGTAGTTATTCCTTATGGATTCTTAAGCTTCCCAAGTCCGACCTTTTAATTGATGTTCTAGTTATCAAACCATATCTACAAATGGGTTGCGCTAGCACATCAAGGAGAACATTAGAAGCGGGGTGCTAAATGTCTCTCGGTCGATCATCCAGATTTCGTTCCCTTGGCTTCACTAAGGTGAAATCTGAGAAAGGGGTGTCTTCTATGCATCTGCATTGTCCATCAGTATTTGTCAAGGTAGTAAGATGTGTTGCCAGGATCCTCGACACGGATGTTGGTAGAACCTTGATGAATATGGAAATGCTCAAGTTCCTAAGAGCACGCGCAAGCAAAATCATCCCTTGCGTTGTCTTCAACAAGGTAGTCCACATCATCCATCCTAGTCCGAGTATGCCATTTCTTCGAGCTATTTCAAACGATCAGTTGTAAATTGCCTTAAGCTGGAATGAAGAGTTTCAATGATCTATGGATCAAAAGTAATTCTTTTTGCCACTTAAGGGAATATCTCTGCGAGTCACCTTCTTAAAGGTGTCTCGTTGTGGTATCATGGCAACCCAACTCCTTGCTATGTCGACACCGTTCACCACCCTCCTAGGTGTGGGGATTCCGCTACTTATTTAAACTTTGTCATATGCTCATTTCCATCATTCTTAATGTGTGTATCGTGTCTCATCTTGACAGATGTCTCTATGTCTCGTTCTGAGAGTTGATCGTCGGTTGCTCGATCTTCGAGAAGATCGATTCTTCAAGGGTTTCTTTTCTTTCCGTCATCATGCTGGATGAAGATCCCGAAAGCAAAGACGTTAAGATCAAGATGACGCAATGAATCAACATCCTCGGAAAGGGCAGTTGGATCGAGAAGACTGCGATAGTTTGGTGACCCCCTTCCTTCTTACCTCATGTCTCGAATCTCGGGCTAAGATTCTTGTTTAATGGGGGTGAGTTGTCACATCCCTAGCTCAGCCCCTGTTGTCCTTGCTTGATCTTCTTGCATCATGTTTAAATTTTATTGAAAGTTGAATTGGGGAAAGTGGAAAGCCTCAGAAGTCTTAAACAAAAATGATCAACATTAAAAATTGTTTCAAATGAGCCCAACAAAATGTTCCTGCTTACCTCTTAAAATATTGGCAAGAGCTATAACTCAAACCAATATTTTTGGAATCACAGAAATAATTATTCTTGGGCATTTGAATTAAATCACTAGCTATTTGATTTGGGTTTATATTTACTATAAAATAGATATAAGCCCAATAATTTCAAAAATTTGCATGTGGCTCTGAACTAGTTTCCTAAGTCCACAAAATAATTTTCAAAAGCATAAAAATTGATTTGTTTGAAAACCAAACTCAAAACAAACTTCAAAAAAAATATAGAAAAAAGAACAAACAGAAAATAGAAAAGGCAGGGCCTTACCTGACTTACCTTCCTGGCCCAACTCCTGTTCCGGCCCAGCCCACAGGGGCAACGCCGTCTTCTTCCTCCGGCCAGGAGGAGAAGCAGCTGCGTGCCGGCACCCGCGCGGCCGACGACGCCACCTCCTGCTCCAGCGCGACGACCCGGCGCTTCTAGCCACGCCACGGAGACGCCCAGCACCCCGTGCACCTCTCCCCTCTCTCCCCCTCGTCTCCCTCACCCTCTCCCGCAATGGCCGAGTGCCATCCTCGCCGCCGTTCGCCGTAGTCGTCACCAGAGCCACCCCCTCGCCCCTCTGTCGTGCCCATGAGCTCCACCTCCGTCGTCTACGCCTCCTCGACGACTCACGCGACGCCGGACGCCCTGAAGCCTCGCCAACACCGTCGTTCCCCTCGTCGGTCGCCGCGGATCCTCGCCGCCGCTTCAGGAGCTACAGGACCTCCCCGAGCACTCTGAGCTTCTCTGCGAGTCCTCCGTGAGCCCCTCTTTCCCCTACCCCTAGCCTCGTTGCTTCGCTCGAGCTCTAGCTAGCGTTGCTGCCATGGCCGAGCTCCGTCACCGCCTGCCTTGCCGTGCGCCACCATTATAGCCCGCGCCCATCGTTGCAGAGCACTGCAACGAGCTCTTCGTGCTTCCAGGAGGCCGGCTATCCCTTTTGCTAGCTCGCCCGTGCCTCGTAGCATCGCTGCCCGCATGTGCCCGAGCGCCGTCGCCGCCCACCTCAACGTCGGCGAAGCCAGAGCCCTCCCTTGCAGCTGCCACTTGCACCACCTGACGCGCCTCTCTGCGAGCTTTCGAAAGAGCCTAGCCGCGCTTCAAACGGCCGCCGGAATCGGCCGGCCGGAGTACCTCCGCCGTCGGCCGTGGTCGCCGGTGACTAACCGCCGGCGTAACCAGCCATTAGGGCCTAAGCACCCTGCTAATTACCCCCTGCAGTCAATGACAGTCGGGCCCCACCGCATTACTAACCGGCTAACCAAATAGTTTAAGGATAATCTAATTACCGTGGGGCCACGTGTCAGATTTGACTACGCTGACGTGGCCGTTGACCGGGCCCACCTGTCAGTGACCCTGGCCAGCACCGTGTCACTGACCAGTGGGACCCACTAGTCAGTTTTGACCCAGAACAGCTCAGTTGACCTGCTGATATCACACAGACGTCATGCTGATGGTATAAATCATTTTCTGGATTTAAGTTTATTCAGGAAATTCCAGAAAATGCCCAAAACTTCAAAAATCATAGAAATTAATCTATAGCTCCAAATGAAATAAATTATATATGAAAAATTATCAGAAAAAATCAAGAAATCCATCTGTACTACTTTCATGCATGTTAGAACAACTTAAGGCCACTGTTTAGGCCAATTCATATAAATGGAATTTATACTCTCACATATGGAGTTTGAATTTGAACCTAGGGTTCAAACCAACTCCATTTAACATGTTGCTAGTTGCATTAGCTCAAACCACAGCATATTGACATGTCATGATCATGCATCATATTGTGCATTGCATTGATTGTGTTTCTTTCTCTGTTGCCGGTATTTGTCCCCTCTCGATAGACGTGGTTTTGACGATGAGATCGATGACACCGATGAAGAACTATACTATCTTCAGAAGTGCCAGGCAAGCAAAACCCCCTTGTTCATTCCGATACAATCCCACTCTCTCGCTCCTGCTCTCTTTTACTGCATTAGGACAACAACGATTCAACTGTTACATGTTGCGGTAGTTGAACCCCTTTCCTCTGCATGACCTGTCATTGCCACAGTAAATAGATGAAACCCACTAGCATGAGTAGGAGTTGTTTGAGCCCTGATGTGCCTACTCCTTCAAGCTTGTTTGTCATGCCTGCTAATGCATAGAGTTGTGTCTGGTCTGATTCATCGGGAATGAATCGGAGGTGTGTGAACATGTCCTACTGTGTGTGAGCTAAGTGTGTGAACATGTTGTGGTAAAGGTAGCGGTGAGAGGCCATGTAGGAGTACATGGTGGGTTGTCTCATTGAAGCCGTCCTCAGGAACTGAGTTCTGTGTTTGTGATTCATGAAACAGTTACTACCACGCATTGGGCCCGAAACCAATGGACCCTCTCGGCTTCTTGATCACCCTTGTCCTCTGTCCAGGAGTTGCAACTAGTTTCTGGTGTTTATAGGATATGTGTTGGCAACTGTGCGTAGCGCTGACCCTACGGGTGGGCTATGATGCGGTAGATACACCGTGGCCGGGCATGCCGGGCGCCCGTTTGGTGTCTCGGAACCCTATACACATCGTCCGGGGCCGTATGTGGAAACCTCGGCCGGACTCCCTGCGGATGGAACCTGGATAGGCGATAAACCTGGACTAGAGACTTGAGTGTTTAGGTAGGCCATGGCCGACACCCTCGTTGGGCTTCCGCTTGAAGGTTGCCGAGTACATGTCGTGTAAACGGCGGTAAGTGGTGAGAGCGTGTGTGAAGAAGTACACCCCTGCAGGGTTAACATCTTCTATTCGAATAGCCGTGTCCGCAGTAATGGACTTCTAGGTTGGCTATAACAGTTCATAGACAAGTGAAAGTGGATACTCTAAAACTCGCAAGATAAGTGTGAGTGCTATGGATGGCCTTCTCGTAGGGAGACGGGAGCGGATCCATAGTGGTGTATTGGATGGTGAATATGTGGACTCGTGTGCGCCACCTCAAAGAGTTGCTTGTAGTCGTGGTTCAGGATAGCCACCGAGTCAAAGCTGGCTTGCTGCAGTTAAACTCCACCATACCTTCGTTGATAATGATGCATATGTAGTTAGATCTGATGTAAGTCTTACTAGGTACATTTGTACTCAAGTTTGCTTAATTTATGTTTTGCAGAGAGACGTCAGTATCACTAGTAGTTCCGCTTGGACTTCGACGTTTAGCTTGTTACCTCAGCTACGATCTTGTACCCTTGGGAGGGTCTTGTAAATAGTCAGGCTTCTTAGTCTTTTTTCCATTTGTAGATGTCTGTACTCAGACATGTTAAGATTCCGCATGTGTTTGACTTGTATGCTCTGAATGTTGGGTCATGAGACCCATGTTTGTAATATCTCGCTCCTCGGAGCCTAATGAATCAATGTTTGAGTCGTAGAGTCTTGTTATGATGCCATGTTGTATTTACACATGTCGAGCATATTGTGTGTATGATTGAAATGCTTGGTATGTGTGGGATCCGACAATCTAGTTGTTTATACTTGGCAGCCTCTCTTATGGGGAAATGTAGTCTTGTGCTTCCATGAGCCATAGTAGTCCGCTACAGTCCGGTTCACCGGAGTCCTGTTAGCCCAGCACTACTGCTCAGGACACTTGACTGGCCGGCATGTGTTTCACTTCGTTCCTGTGTCTGTCCCTTCGGGGAAATGTCACGCGGTAACATCCGGAGTCCTGCCTAGCCTGCTACAGCCCGGGTTCCCGGAGTCCTGTTAGCCTAGTGCTACAGCCCGGATTTACACGCTGCTGACCGACATGCTCGATGTGATTCATGTATGCCTGTCCCCATAGGTTAGTGCCGCTTTGGGTTCACGACTAGCCATGTCGGCCTGGGTTCTCTGTCATATGGATGCTAGCGACACTATCATATACGTGAGCCAAAAGACGCAAACGGTCCCGGGCCATGGTAAGGCGACACCCATGGGAATACCGTGCGTGAGGCCGCAAAGTGATATGAGGTGTTACTGGCTAGATCAACATGACTTGGAATCGGGGTCCTGACAACTCCATTCTCAGTGAGTAGTTTATAGACCCACTTGCTGAGAAGTGCGATATTTTTAATCTCAAGGTCTTGGATTCCCAGGCCCCCTTGGCTTTTAGGTCTGCATAATACGCTCCACCTAGCCAGTCTATATTTCTTGGTTTCGTTATGACACTGCCAAAAAAATCTGGATCTAAAGTAATCTAGACGCTGTAGAACCCCTTTCGGCAGGTGGAAGAATGACAACATGTATAAAACCATGTTGCTTAGGACGGAATTGATCTAGATCAACCGCCCCCCATAAGACAAGAGTTTGGCCTTCCAACTGGCTAAACGTTTCTCAAGTCTCTCTTCCACATGCTTCCACTCAGCGATAGTTAAACGCCGATAGTGTATGGGGATACCCAGATACCTAATCAGAAACTGCCCGAGCTGGCATCCAAAAATCTCGGCATACTCGGGTGCAGATTCTGCAGCATCTCCAAAGCAAAAAAGTTCACTCTTATGAAAATTAATTTTGAGACCAGAAAGTTCCTCAAAGGCACATAAGAGCAGCTTGAGATTTCTTGCTTTATCTAGATCATGAGCCATAAATAGAATCGTGTCATCCGCATATTGTAGAATGGATAGACCATCTTCTACCAAGTGTGGAATGACCCCGCTAATTTGACCATCCATCTTGGCCCGCTCCACTAGGGTAGCTAGCATGTCGTCCACAATGTTAAACAAAATAGGAGATGCGGGGTCGCCTTGACGAAGCCCCTTCCTTGTCTGAAAATAGTTGCCAACATCTTCATTAACTTTTATGGCCACACTACCGCCAGAGACAAAGCTCTCTACCCAGCGGAACCATTTTTGTGAAAACCCTTTCATACGCAATGTTTGCAACAGGAAGGGCCACTTAACTTTGTCGTAGGCTTTCTCAAAATCAATTTTAAGAAGACACCGTTCATTTTTTCCGGTGCAGTTCATGTACAGTTTCGTGCAGGACGACCACTCCATCTAAAATGTTGCGACCTTGCATAAATGTTGTTTGAGTGGGTTTTACAACATGGTCAGCTACATTGTTCAACCGATTAGTCGCTACCTTCGTAAAAAATTTAAAACTTACATTAAGAAGGCAAATTGGTCGATATTGTTGAATACGACTAGCCTCCTTAATCTTAGGCAGTAGGATAATTTCCCAAAAGTTTAAACAAGAAATATCAAGGTCCTCGGAATGCAGTTGGTTAAACAACTGAACCAGGTCTGCCTTAATGATGTCCCAAAAACATTGATAGAACTCTGCGGGAAAACCATCCGGTCCCGGTGCCTTGTTGTGTTCCATCTGAAACACAGCGGTTCGAATTTCCTCCTCAGAAAACGGAGAGGTTAGGAATTCATTTTCCGCTTCCGTAACTTGAGTAATGTCATGAGTAACGGATTCGTCTAGCTGAAAATTAGTCTCGGATGAAGGCCCAAAAAGGTCTTTGTAAAACTTAGTGATAAAATTTCTAAGTGATACGTCCCCCTCTATTCGGCCTTCCTCCTGGTCAAGTGAGAATATACGCTTCTTTCTATGTCTGCCATTGGCTAGCATCTGAAAGTATTTCGTATTATCATCACCTTGCACTAACGAATCCGCCTTGCTACGTTGGTACCATTTAATCTCCTCCTCACGTAGTAGGCAGGCAATCTGCTCGTTAAGATTGCTTTTTTGCTCGATCTCAATAGCAGACAGAGGCCTCACCTCCGCTATTTTGTCAAGGGAATCAATTAGGGTAGACAAACACATCTTTTCTTTTTTGTAAATGCTAGCAGTATGCTTGGCCCATCCTCAAAGGAATCGACGCAAGGCGCGGATTCGATTATTCCATATTTGGATGGGTGTGTTACCGCAGGGCTGGCGTGCCCACACTTTCTTAACTAGCTCCTGAAATCCCTCTCTAGTGAGCCATCCCACTTCAAATTTAAACTGGTGGCGATTAGAACTCGGGATTGGTTGTCCAAAATCGGTTAGCAACGGAGCGTGATCCAATAAGGCCTCAATTCTTTCTAGTGCCCGAACCGATGCTAGGGGATATTTGTATTCCCAGTCAGTGGTAACTAGCACCCGGTCCAGTTTTTCAAAGGTCGGCACCGAACGGTTGTTGGCCCAGGTATACTGACGACCAGACATCATGATCTCCCTCAGATCGAGACTGTCAATAACAGCATTAAAGAGGAAAGGCCACCTAGTGTCAAACCGATCGTTGTTTTTTTCCTGCTGATATCAAAGGATATTAAAATCCCCCCCCCCGGATTAACATGGGATGAGGATTGTTTCGACAGGTATTAACCAGCTCTTTTAGAAAAGCAGACTTAAACTCCTCTTGAGTGGCACCATATATAGCCACCAGACTCCAGATGAAGTTGTCGGACTTATTTCGAAGATGGAATTTAATATGATACTCCCCCTTTGTCGTGGACAATAGTTGTATGTATGTAGAGTTAATACCTAGCAATATTCCCCCGGGCCTCCCGATCGGCGGCAAGACGTGCCATTCGTAATCAAAACCACATGAAAAGTGGTCCAAATCACGTGTTGGAAGATCACGTTTACCCGACTCAGTGATAGCCACAAAGTCCAATGAATGATCCTTTACACAATCGGCAATGCGTTTGTGTTTAGCCAAGTCACCAAGACCTCTGCTATTCCAGAACATGCCTCTCATGATGAACCAATTTTATGTTTAGGGACATTTAGTTTCTTAGAAGAGCGCCCTCTTTTCTTTGCCGAGTTAGACTTATTCTTGCGCACCGACGCGACAAGCTCGAAAAGCATAGTGTCGCGTACAGTATCATCAAGGTCTACTTCAGTCGTGTCTTTAACCAGATGAGAGAGAAGCTTGCCTTCATGATTGGCATCAGCGTCCTCATCCTCCTCATCTGACACGAGAGGGTCGACAAAGCTCGAAGACTTGGGAGCAACCGTAAGCCGATCGAACTCCACTTGTTTTAGAGACTTGACCGAAAAATCTATCTGGTTCGCATTACGTCCTAGTGACACCCCAAGTCTATTGATATTTGAAGATACTTTGGAATTGTCAAAAGACAAAAAAGATTTGCGAGAGGGAGTACCTTCGAAGTCGAGGTTGCGTGCAGCAGTCCTACGCATAGCCTTCACCATAGAATCCTCGTCGGTGGCTGCTGATCCGTCAGTCCCGACATGATGGCGCCCGCTACGCCTCAGCGGCGAAGGAGTAACATCGGCCACGGAGCCCGTCTCACCGACTCCGATAGGCGGTGTAGACGGGTCAGGTGATGAAGGAGACTGCGAGGGCTGCACCTCGCCCTCCACCTGGGCGATCGCCTCAGCCGCCAACGCTCCTCCTGGCGGAGAAGGCGCGGAGGACAAAGCTCGCAGCGCCGCCATCGCCGACTCGTGGTCCGCCCTAACCGCCGGGGAAAAGATCACACCCCGACGGGAAGGAGACCGAGTGCCGGATGTCGGAGATGATAGGGAGTCGTCCGCAGTGTCCTCCGATGACGCAAACCCATCCAGCGGGGGTGGCGCCAGTGCAGAGCCGTCGCCACGATGCTGCATCACAGGAGTAGATGGCAGCGGGGGAGCAGGTTCCACTTGATGTGTCGGTGTCTCAATGATCCGCTGCGCCAAACCAGAAGTGGCTGGAGGTAGCATGCCCAACGAAGAGGGCCCCTGTATAGTGAAGCGTCCATGGTTGGTGCACGACGATGCGGGTTTAGCGGTGTAACGGCGATGATTTTCGTTGGCGACATAGTCCGGCTCGAAGCAGATGTTGATGCGGCAAGCTGCATGGGCACCACTCCTCCCGAGGTAGGAGTAATCTTCTGGGCATTGGATGACGATGATGCTTTTGACCTCTTGCTTGGATCATTAGTCATTATAGTTTCCTCTCTGTCCTGCCCCTTGTCATCGTCAGGAACATCTCCATGCTCCCAGACACGTGGCACAAAATCAGCATCGACATGGAAATCTGAGTTTTCCAAACTGTACCGAAACTCATACCCCTTGCCTTGAATGACAACATCCGACGAGAGAGAATTAATTGTGCTCGTCTTGAAAGCATCGAGATTTAGCACAGCCACCTGTATGCGAACAATACCTCGACGACACAAACAGAGAAGATCCACATCCATAGTTGCGCCAATTACCGAGCCAACCGCCCACAGGCCCAGGAAGTGACGGAGCACGTGGGGGACCCCGTGCACATGCACCCAAATAGGTATTAACTCAAAGCGGTGTGGTATCTCCTCAGACTGCCAAGCCTTGAACTCCAAAGTGACATTGTGAGATTTGATAAAAACTGTAAACCCCGTGACTCGCAGAAGCACCTCCTCACTTGGGAATGACATGAGAAAGGCATTCTAACCATGTGGTATGGCCTCCCAAGTCCATGCTTGCTGGCACTGAGCAATCTTGGCAACCTCTGCCTCCACAATACTGGAAGTGATAGAGCCACCGGAGATCGTCACTAGCGCTGTTGGGGAGACTTGTGGTGCGAGATCCTCCCTACAAACATTGTCAGGCATCTGGAAAAAAGCCATGTTCTCAGTACCATATCCACAGAGCATCACCACCGGCTTCGGCATCTTGAGAGCAGGGCATCGACGCATGGTCATCGGATGATTCGTCTTATTACATATAAAACAAAATTGTTGTGTCACACAGTCGTCAGCAGTATGCCCTGCAGATTGACATTTAGTGCACCACACCTTTTTAGTTGTTGTAACTCCAGCAGGCACCGAAGATTGAGGCAAGGTTGGTGTATTGCACTGCATAAGAACCATCTGGCCGTCTCCCGCAGGCAAGTTTGGCATGGAGGCAAAGACAGGTGCCGCATTCTGTTGCCCTTGCATTGACATAGGGACAGAGGGGTTCAGAGTAGACGGCGCTGCTCCCTTCTGGTACTTAGGACGGCCGCCCTTGCCGCCCTTCTGTTTGCGCGGACGAGCAGAAATAGGGGACTGGAGGTAGCAGACTTGAACGCCGGCCCAACATTAAAAGCGGCGACCGGTTGCATACCGGCTAGAGCACCAAGCTGCTACCCTTGATTACCCACCTGTTGAAAAACCGGCACTGCGAGCTGCTGATGTTGCTGCACAAGGCCACCCGATGGTTGAAGCATCTGCTGTGGGTTGCCGATGAACTGCTGCTGGAACGGCATCTGATAAACTTGTTGTTGATGCATTGGCGGCTGATAGACGACCTGCTGCTGCGCCGGCGCCAAGGATCCTGCCGGTGCGTTTGGTTGCGTTGGCTGGACCGGTAGATAGACCCCTGGAGCGAAACCCAGAGCCCCTCCGGATGGGCTGGGATCGGACGGCTGCACGGGTCCAGGAGGAGGGCAGGCATGGTGGCTGGAGTTGGAACCGGGCGGCGCGGCCGGATCGCCTCTCGTCATAGCAGGGGAGCGGACGACGGCCGCAAAGGAGTGAAAGAAGTTAGGTTTCGCAGCGCTCCCCGTCCGGTTCCACAAGTGCCCAAGCCAACGGTTCAGATTGACTATCCGAAGTGGACGCCTATGATTTGTCATGTCCTCATCCTGATGTGGTCCCGCCGTGAACTTCGGATCGGGAACGGTATTCGCGCACGACGAGGCCCCCCGCATTGGCATCGGAGGAGTGAACGCCGGCGAACAGTTTCGCGGCCCTGCACTGTCATCGCCGCCGCAAGCATGCGGTAACAGATCACCGAGCGTCCGGAGAGGCGAAGTTCGAGGCGGAGGGATCGGCCCAATCCACGGCTTGACCAGCGACCCGGACCGAGCCGGCACCCCGAGAACGCCTCGGCTATCCGCCGCCGGCAGCTTTGGTGAAAACTGCAGCCCACCAGCCTTGGAGTTTGCCGCTTCCATCTTCGAGTTCAAACCCGTGCACTCCTCAGGCCCGGAAGAGTTGGAGTTCACCGGCACCACCTTGGGGTGCAGATCTCCACTTGCCTCCGACCTGCACACATGAGAAATCGCACCTGTCTGTCGAGACGACGGTCTCTCCCATACCCTCGACGCCGGTGTCGGGTAGCCAATATCCGCCCAGAATTCGTTAGCCAACTCCTCGTCGGTCTTTCTCCGACGTGTCGCTATAGGCGGCGCTGAAGAATCCTCCTCTTGTGGCGCCACAGCCGCATCAGTCGTCTCCAGACACGAGAACCTGGATCCTGACCTCGCCGGCGACCATCCTGGCGCCAGCGTTAGGCGGCGCCTTGAGGCTATCCGCATTCCGCTGGTCTCTCCTCTCAACTCGTCACTATCTCAGGAACATGCCAATGGAGCCCGGATCACATGGCGCGCAACATGCCAATGGAGTCCAGTTAACCCAAAGTATGTTTTTCTACTCTCTAAAAGTACTTATACTGCATTAAGTTATATCTTGGTTGCTTTTTATCTTGAGAATTGAGCTCACTTTGTAATCAAATTATTGACGGTCGTAGAGGCCACTTTAAATTATTACAAATGTAATGATATTTTTACGTCACATAAGCAAAACCTTGTTCTATACGATTAATTTTTGTACTGCGATTTTTTTGTTACTTGGCTCCGTGCCCGCTTCTGACGACACTGACCCAACCAAACCCCCCATCCGCCCCTCCCACGCTTTCCATACCATGTACCGCGCCGCTTACTGCGTCGCATTCATGTCGACCCAGAGCATGCAGCGGCCGACATGATGCCGCGATTTGACTGGGCAGGAAAGCGACGCACACTAACGCCACCTCTCGGGTGTCGCCGTTTCCATGCGGATGCCGCGTCCCGAGAAACCAACTCCATCTGCCACATCGCATTGAAGCGGGCAGACCGGCCCTCCGCCTGGCCTTCCCATGGCTATTGTAGCCATGCTCGGACAACCTCCAGATCCGCACCCCCTCCCGAGCACCGCACCGTCCTCCTCCAGCCCGCATATACCTTCCTCATCTCCAAGCGATGCTGAAGTCCTGGTTCTCTGTGCCGGTAAGCGGCACCGGTGGGAGTTTGATTGCTCTCTGACTATAGCGTCAGAAAAGCTCCTATCTGCTAGGACTACGTCGGTATTTCCCCAAAGAGGAAGGGATGATGCAGCACAGTGACGGTAGGTATTTCCCTCAGTGAAGAAACCAAGGTTATCGAACTAGTAGGAGAACCAAGCAACACAACGTAAACAACACCTGCACACAAATAACAACACCTCGCAACCCGTCATGTTAAAGGGGTTGTCAATCCCTTTCGGGTAACGATGCTAGAAAATTGTAGTAGATTGAAATAATAGATCGCAAATAAAATAAAGTACAGCAAAGTATTTTTGTATTTTTAGTTTAATAGATCTGAATAAAACTGCAAAGGAAAAGTAGATCGCAAGCAAATATATGAGGAAGAAGACCCGGGGGTCGTAGGTTTCACTAGTGGCTTCTCTCGAGAAAGATAGCAAATGGTGGGTAAACAAATTACTGTTGGGCAATTGATAGAACCTCAAATAATTATGACGATATCCAGGAAATGATCATTACATAGGCATCACGTCCAAGATTAGTAGACCGACTCCTGCCTGCATCTACTACTATTACTCCACACATCGACCGCTATCCAGCATGCATCTAGTGTATTAAGTTCATGGAAAAATGGAGTAATGCAGTAAGAACAATGACATGATGTAGACAAGATCCATTTATCTATTGCGTAGATATAGATCCCATCTTTTTATCCTTAGTAGCAACGATACGTACGTGTCGGTTCCCTTTCTGTCACTGGGATCAAGCATCGTAAGATCGAACCCACTACCAGGCACCTCTTCCCATTGCAAGATAAATAGATCAAGTTGGCCAAACAAAACCCAAATATCGGAAAAGAAATATGAGGCTATAAGAGATCATGCATATAAAAGATCAAAGAAACTCAAATAACTTTCATGGATATAAAAAGATATGACTGATCATAAACTCAAAGTTCATCAGATCCCAACAAACACACCGCAAAAAGAGTTACATGATATGGATCTCCAAGATACCATTGTATTGAGAATCAAGAGAGAGAGAGAGAGAGAGAGAGATGAAGCCATCTAGCTACTAACTACGGACCCGAAGGTCTACAAAGAACTACTCATCCATCATTGGAGAGGCACCAATGGAGGTGGTAAACCCCATCCGAGATGGTGTCTAGATTGGATCTGGTGGTTCTGGACTCTGCGGCGGTTGGATGAATATTTTGTCGACTCCCCTAGGGTTTTGGGAATATTTAGGTATTTATAGAGCAAAGAGGCGGTCTGGGGGTGAGGGAGTCCTGGATTAGGGGGTATCCGGACAGCCGGATTATATCCTTTGGCCGGACTGTTGGACTATGAAGATACAAGATTGAAGACTTCGTCCCGTGTCCGGATGGGACTCTGCTTGGCGTGGAAGGCAAGCTTGGCAATACAGATATGTAGATCTCCTTCCTTGTAACCGACTCTGTGTAACCCTAGCCCCCTCCGCTGTCTATATAAACCGGAGGGTTTTAGTCCGTAGGACAACATTCAATCATACCATAGGCTAGCTTCTAGGGTTTAGCCTCTCTGATCTCATGGTAGATCAACTCTTCTACTACTCATATTATCAAGAATAATCAAGCAGGACGTAGGGTTTTACCTCCATCAAGAGGGCCCGAACCTGGGTAAAACATCGTGTCCCCTGCCTCATGTTACCATCCGTCTTAGACGCACAGTTTGGGACCCCCTACCCGAGATCCGCCGGTTTTGACACCGACATTGGTGCTTTCATTGAGAGTTCCCCTGTGTCGTCATCATTAGGCTTGATGGCTCCTTCGATCATCGATAGCGATGCAGTCCAGGGTGAGACTTTTCTGAAGGAAATATGCCCTAGAGGCAATAATAAAGTTATTATTTATTTCCTTATATCATGATAAATGTTTATTATTTATGCTAGAATTGTATTAACCGGAAACATAATACATGTGTGAATACATAGACAAAAACCAGAGAGTCACTAGTATGCCTCTACTTGACTAGCTCGTTAATCAAAGATGGTTATGTTTCCTAACCATAGACATGAGTTGTCATTTGATTAATGCGATCACATCATTAGGAGAATGATGTGATTGACTTGACCCATTCTGTTAGCTTAGCACTTGATCGTTTAGTTTGTTGCTATTGCTTTCTTCATAACTTATACATGTTCCTATGACTATGAGATTATGCAACTCTCGTTTACCGGAGGAACACTTTGTGTGCTACCAAATGTCACAACATAACTGGGTGATTATAAAGGTGATCTACAGGTGTCTCCGAAGGTACTTGTTGGGTTGGCGTATTTCGAGATTAGGATTTGTCACTCCGATTGTCGGAGAGGTATCTCTGGGCCCTCTCGGTAATGCACATCACTCAAGCCTTGCAAGCATTGCAACTAATAAGTTAGTTGCAGGACGATGTATTACGGAACGAGTAAAGAGACTTGCCGGTAACGAGATTGAACTAGGTATTGAGATACCGACGATCGAATCTCGGGCAAGTAACATACCGATGACAAAGGGAACAACGCATGTTGTTATGTGGTCTAACCGATAAAGATCTTCGTAGAATATGTAGGAGCCAATATGAGCATCCAGGTTCCGCTATTGGTTATTGACCGGAGACATGTCTCGGTCATATCTACATAGTTCTCGAACCCGTAGGGTCCGCACGCTTAAAGTTCGGTGACGATTGTAATTAGGGTTTTTGTGTTTTGATGTACCGAAGGTTGTTCGGAGTCCCGGATGTGATCACGGACATGACGAGGAGTCTCGAAATGGTCGAGACATAAAGATTGATATATTGGAAGCCTATATTTGGATATTGGAAACGTTCCGGGTGAAATCGGGATTTTACCGGAGTACCGGGGGGTTACCGGAACCCCCCCGGGGGTTATTGGGCCTACATGGGCCATAAGGGAGAAGAGGAGGGCCGGCCAGGGCAGGCCGCGCGCCCCTCCCCCCCTAGTCCGAATAGGACAAGGAAGAGGGGGCGGCGCCCCCCTTTCCTCTTTCTCCCTTCCTCCTTCCTTTTCCAACAAGGCAAGAGGGGGGAGTCCTACTCCCGGTTGGAGTAGGACTACTCCAGGCGCACCCATAGGGCCGGCCGCACCTCCCCCTCTCCCTCCTTTATATACTGAGGCAAGGGGCACCCCATGACACACAAGTTGATCCTCGTGATCGTTCCTTAGCCGTGTGCGGTGCCCCCTTCCACCATATTCCACCTCGGTCATATCGTAGCGGTGCTTAGGCGAAGCCCTGCATCGGTATAACATCATCACCGTCATCACGCCGTCGTGCTGACGAAACTCTCCCTCAACGTTTTGCTGGATCGGAACTCGAGGGACGTCACCGAGTTGAACGTGTGCAGAACTCGGAGGTGCCGTACGTTCGACACTTGGATCGGTCGGATCGGGAAGACATACGACTACTTCCTCTACATTGTGTCAACACTTCCATTGCCGACCTACGAGGGTACATAGACAACACTCTCCCCTCTCATTGCTATGCATCACCATGATCTTGCGTGTGCGTAGGAAATTTTTTGAAATTACTACGTTCCCCAACATTTTCTCCCCGGACAGATCTTTGTATTTGGCAGCTCCGCACTGCGGGCCAACTCGTTTGGCCATCTGGAGCAGATCGAGAGCTACGCCCCTGGCTATCAGGCCAGATTTGGAAACTTGAACTACACAACCGACATCCACGGAGACTTGATCTTCGACGGATTCGAGCCCTTGCCGAGTGCGCCACACGGTCACGATGAGCATGACTTAGCTCCACCATCGGACAGTGTTCGGGAGATCGCACCGGCGGCCGCTCTGACCCTCAAATCGGAGCCAATTGCGCCATTCAGTGACGGGTGGATAGACCCCGCCACGGAGGCCGCACTCTCATCGGCGATTGAGCCGAGTATCGACCTTACCCTTCACGAGAGCCGTGACGCCAAACTGCCGGATTCTTCCCTGGCCACGGACTCCGAACGACATGCGCCCGTGCCCATCGAATCCGGCTGGGCACCGATCATGGAGTTCACCTCCGCGGATATCTTTCAGCACTCGCCTTTCGGCGACATACTGAACTCATTAAGGTCTCTCTCTCTGTCAGGAGAGCCCTGGCCGAACTATGTCCAGCAGAATTGGGATGCGGATGACGAAGAAATTCGCCGCCCACCCACCACCCACTTAGTAGCCACTGTCGACGATTTGACCGACATGCTCGACTTCGACTCTGAAGGCATCGACGGTATGGACGACGATGCAGGAGATGAATAGGAACCACTGCCCACAGGGCACTGGACGCCCACTTCATCATATGATGTATACATGGTGGACACACCCAAAGAAAACGACGACGAAGAACGGAAGGACGCAGCGAAGGGTTGTTCCCTCGAGAAGCAATTGAAGCAGCGGCGTAAGCGCCGCTCCAAATCCTGCCTCGGAAGAAGCAGCGATCATATAAACCCAGCGATAGAGCAAGGCGAGCCAGCGGACGACAAACACGGCATTGAACCATCGTTCGACCACGGCAACACGGAGAATCAAACCGAACAACCCGACTCCGTCAAAGATAACAATCCGGATAACATCACACTGGACAGGCACCCGGAGCAACAGAATACCCATCAAAGGCTTGTTGCCACTGCGAGGATTCTGAAAAAGCAGAAGCAAAGGCTCAGGGTTGCACAAGACACACTCAGAATCAGATGGAGTGAAGTACTCAACACTGCAGCGAAGTACGTCGGTAATCGCCACACCAAGAGCTACCCGAAGCGAAAGTTGCTACCTCAATTCGATGAGGAGGCCTTAGATCCCCCGCAATCAAAAAACAAAACGGCCATCCGGTCGGATAGACGACCTCGTGGCCAACATAGAGCGGCAAACGATGCCGGACATAAGCCAGTACGCGATCCACGTGAGGGCTCGCATCAAAAGGACGGCGCAACCAGATCCATCTACGGGCCACGCAAGCGCGCTCCAGCATGCAATGCAACACAACAAACATCCCAACACCACGGTACACCCAAATACAGGGGTGCCGCACACCCCCTATGTTTCACCGATGAGGTGCTGGACCACGAATTCCCAGAGGGATTCAAACCCGTAAACATAGAGGCGTACGACGGAACGACAGACCCTGGGGTCTGGATTGAGGACTACATCCTCCATATCCATATGGCTCGAGGAGACGATCTCCACGCCATCAAGTACTTACCCCTCAAGCTCAAAGGGCCAGCTCGGCACTGGCTTAAAAGCCTCCCCGAAAACTCCATTGGAAGCTGGGAAGAGCTCGAAGACGCTTTTCGAGCAAATTTTCAAGGGACCTATGTCCGACCACCGGATGCAGACGATTTGAGTCATATAACTCAACAGCTCGGAGAGTCAGCCCGAAATCTTTGGAACAGGTTTCTCACTAAAAAGAACCAAATGGTCGACTGCCCGGACGCCGAAGCCTTAGCAGCTTTTAAGCACAGCGTTCGAGACGAATGGCTTGCCAGACACCTCGGCCAAGAAAAGCCGAGAACAATGGCATCATTAAGAAGCCTCATGACCCGCTTTTGCGAGGGCGAGGATAGCTGGTTAGCCCGATGCAGCACCAGCGACCCAAGTACATCTGAAGTCAGGAACGGAAACGGGATACCACGACGCAGCAAAAACAAGCGCCGGAATAAAGAAGAAGCCCGAAGAGCACGGCAGTAAACGTCGGATTTAGAAGCTCTCGGCCAGGTCAACAAAATCTGCCCTCCAAAGGCAACAGAGACGAACTATCCAGCCTAAACAAGATTTTGGATAAAATATGTCAGATCCACAGCACCCCCGATAAGCCTGCAAATCATACCCATAGAGAATGTTGGATCTTCAAGCAGTCCGGCAAGCTCAACGCCGAACATAAGGTGCAGGATACACCAAGCGAAGACGAGGACGAGCCTCGCAAACAAAGCACTGGGGAACAGAAGAAATTCCCACCAGAAGTCAAAACAGTAAACATGTTACACGTGACAACGGGGAGAAACAAAGCGGCACTCCTAGAGACACATGCCCAGGGCCTATCACCGCGGAGTACTGCCACTGGTCGTCCCAACCGATCACCTTTGAACATCTGGATTACTCGGCAAGTATCCGGCGTGCAGTATGGGCTTCCTTGGTATTATACCCAATAATTGACGGATACCACTTCACACGAGTCCTGATGGACGGCGGCAGCAGTTTAAACCTGATATATCAGGACACAGTCCACAAAATGGGGATAGACCCAACAAAAATTAGCCGCAGCAATACTACCTTTAAAGGAGTAACGCCAGGCCCAGAGGCCCATTGCACGGGCTCCTTGCTACTAGAGGTTATATTCGGCTTTCCCGATAACTTCCGCAGCGAAAATTTAACGTTCCACATCGCTTCGTCCAAAGTGGTTATCAAGCACTGCTCGAATGCGAAGCTTTCGCTCGCTTTAATGCAATATCGCATTACGCTTCTCTCATGCTTAAGATGCTCGGTCCACGTGGCATCATTACAGTAAATGGAAATATTGAGCGCTCCTTGCGCGCGGAAGACCGTGCGGCTGCCTTGGCAGCCGCACATTAAACGGCCTCACCAACTAAAGCATCTGACTGGTCGTTAAGACCACGAACGCAGTTGGACGAGTCCGGTGCAGCTATATGTAATTGATACTGGTTTGATGGCTATACCCCTATTACAATACAAGGGGCTCAACGCGCGCAAACAAGTGGCAGTTAGGCTCAACTTTACTCATTTTGAACTGTACGTGGTTTATTTAGTATAACCTACCTTTTGCACGACAACTTTTCAATTAAGTTCCTTTCTTTTTCAGATGACCATCGTGCTACACCCGTCCAGAATACGACACAACGGAGACACAGGCGCAGACGTGCAGCAGGGACCCGTTCCTAGGATTCTTTTTAGATTAAGACCCTGTGTAAACCTTTTTTATTGTCTCTTGTTGATACACATCCCTCGGATTCTCAGTACAATCGAGAAGGATGCTGACGTATTGGCATGTGGCCACCTCAGAATATTGCACGTACCTGGACACCAGGGGCTCATTCCAAAGGGCACTGTTTTGACCTGGTTTACATCATAAAGACCGAATACCCTAGGGAGTGTTCGGCGTCGCGAGTTTGGCCTTATATGCATCAGCTCCGAATCATGTCTTTGGTGAAATGTTGGGTTTGCCCAGCTCCTGTGTTTTGCTGCCTTATGTTCCGCTCTATCGGCTAAGGCGGCACCAGGAGAACTACTGCGATTGTGCCCTGGTTCATCCGGACGAGCACCTTAGTAGAGAAAGCCGAAAACTGACTGTCATGATATAGCGTGAGACTGGTCAACCACTCAATGACCTAGCAGAATCTTTGGGATTCCTCCGCCTTAACGAAGGGCCGTTTCCCGGCCAGGCATGTACGCGCCTCGAATCCGGATGAGCGCGGAGCCACAGGGGCTATATAGTAGCCCCACTATCAAACTCCTCTGGCTAAGTGAAAGTGTTAAAGCATTATAGTCTGATTGCCTAGTTCACTGCGCTATCACCTCCTTAATGGACCAAGACGTTGGATCAAGTGTGAACATGCGTCTTCTGCAAACACCCCCACATTATATGCGTGGGGGCTGAAGCCGACGACTGCCATTTTTCAGATTATACACATATATACATAAACGGCCTCACTGGAGGCATCATAGCACTTTCGGGAAAAAGTATAAATACAGCCTTGATAAATTCAATAAAACATTGTTCTTACAACGGGAATACATGTCACTTAAACATAATATTCTTCGAGCACTGAGCCTCTATCAAACGAGCGCCTTCAAGAACTTCTTCAAAGTAGTGCTCGGCAGCCACTCGGCCTATGGCCGAACCCTGTGCCGCAATAGTGCTGGCATCCATATCCGCCCAGTATGTTTTGACATGGGCAAGGGCCATCCGCGAGCCCTTTATGCATGCCGACCTCTTTACAGCATCGATGCGTGGCACAGCACCAAGGAATTGTTGCACCAAGCTAAAGTAGCTATTCGGCCTTAGCCCTCCTGGCCACAGATGATCCACTACGGACCTCATGGAAAGTCCGGATAATCTATGGAGCTCGGCCCAACCGGTCAATCGCTCATTCAGCAACAGCGGACGGACTGGAGCATGAAACTATGACCAGAACTGCTTCTCCACTTCAGGACCCTTCTGATCCTTGAAGTACTCGGCCGCATCAACAGCACTTGCAGCCAAATCCATGTACTCGTCCGCAGAACTCCTCCTTCGTCGCTCTAATTTTGGAGCGGGCTTCCTTGGCAGCCACCCGGGCCTTCTCTAGGTCCGTCGCCTTCACCCGGTTTTCTTCTTCAAGAAGCCGGTAACGGTCAGTAGCATCTTTTAACTCCACGGCCATCTTGGCAATTTTTTCTTTTCTCTCGCAATGTGCAGCCTGTTCGGCCCTTAAACCCTCCACCGCCTTTAAAGCGGCCGCATTGCTGCGCCTTGCGTTCTCCTTGGCTCGGGCAAGCTCCGCCCGAAGGGTCTCCACGGCGGCAGCTCCATCTGCAGTCACAACACATTAAAGATACTGGTATCATGCTGCTCTTACTACGTGATGATCACCAGAAAAATCACTGACCCTGTGCCTCATCAAGCCGCCTGTTGACAAGCACGATATTGGCATCCGCCACATCCAGCTGTGCTTCAGTTCGGCAAACCCATCAATTCGGCTAGCCACCGGAGCTTCCACCACCTGCACATAAAGGCGGTCTGGTTATTACCTGGAACTATGATCCTCTGTTTGCCGCCGTTTTCGACGGCAACTAGAGTCTCAGGGGCTACTATCTACACAGGGCACATCTAAAAATGCGCGGTACTGTCAAAAATGTGCATCATTTCACGTACCTCAAAACCCGTCAGTATACTCATAAAGGCATCATGCAACCTGCTTTCGACGGACGAAATCCTTTCAATCACCGTACCCATCAACGTGCGGTGCTCTTCTGAGATAGCCGCTTGCTCCAGCGGATCCCTCAGTACGACCGACCGCACACCAGACGGTGCCAGACTCTTTTGTTTGCTCTCTTCGAGAGCCAGATGCTGAGGACTTCGGGTGGCCATAGGATTACCTTCTGGCCTTGCCGGATCTGGAGAAACCCTCCGCGACGACACCTCAGGGTCGCCCGCTTCGTAAGGCGGTGTGGCAGGGGGAGGCGTTTCGCTCTCCATCATATCTGGAAGATCCCCCGAAGACGAGCTCTGCTGAAAAGGGCTAAGATCCGAACTGCGAGACAAATGCTTTGATTATTTTCCTCAGAAGTAAAGCAGGATATTTTTGTTATTAAGTACCTTTTTACTTACAGCTCGGTGGAGGGCTGGTCCCCTTGAGGGAATAGTACGGCCAGGGTATCCCCCAGGGCAGGACCCTCCAGTGGAGATTTCTTCCCCCGTTTGGAGGCCATTGTCTCCGGGTCCTCAGAGGCGGTTCTCTTCCTTCCCTGGGGAGAGGAAGTTTCAGTTCCTCCTCACCGGCTAATCTCCTTCGTGCAGGCGCTAGCCTCCTTGTTCCCCCTTTATCCTCTCCTAAGGGCGCTTGATAAGGCGCGATCTCCAGCATCCTGGTTAGCATGGGATTTGGTGAGGTCTCAGGAAGGGGGGTCGGACACCTGATCAACTTTGCCTTCGCTATCCAATCCTGGACCAAGAGCGGTTTTTCTTTTTTTAGGGCAACTTTGCTATAAATAAAATGGACAGTGTGTTCGGATGCGAGGCCACTTACTTGGGTATCCGGGTGATTGCAGCTCAGACCTGCATCCTCGGTGATGTCCGGACACATTATTTGTGGTCCGAAGAACAATTTGTACATCTCTTCGTGTGTCATGCCGAGGAAACGTTGGATAGCTCGCGGTCCTTCCGGGTTGAATTCCCACATGCGGAGGAGCCAGCGTTTGCAGGGCTGGACTTAACGGACTAGCATAACTTGCACCACCATAACCAGACTGGTATCTCTCTCGAAGAGATCTCGGATATGGCTTTGCAGCATTGGCACGTCCTTGGCTGGACCCCAGCTCAGCCCCCTGCTGATCCATGACATCAGTTGTGGTGGGGGGCCTGAGCGGAAGGCAGGGGCAGCTACCCACTTGGCACTTCGGGGAGCTGTGATGTACAACCACTCCCGCTGCCACAATCCGGACACCTCTGGGAAGTAACCCTCAGGCCAGGGAGCGCCAGCAATTTTGCTTATTGAAGCGCATCCGCACGCTGCGTGCTGCCCCTTGATCATCTTCGGCTTCACATCGAAGGTCTTGAGCCACAGGCCGAAGTGAGGGGTAATGCGGAGGAAGGCTGACGGTGTCCTGAACTAGGGGGTACTCACCACGTCGTCTCCCGGTCTATTAGATTGGGCCGAGGCCCCCATGGCCGTATACTCATGGGCCAGTTCGGACAGCTGCCGCATACAAGGAAGATTCCACAAAGACTTGGCGATCAAGACAAGGACTTCTCCCCACCGGCGTATTCGGCTAGGACTCTTGTTAACCTAGGCCTCTGGTGCATTATATAAACCAGGGCCAGGCTAGTCGATAGAATATACAACTCCATATACAACAATCATACCATAGGCTAGCTTCTAGGGTTTAGCCTCCTTGATCTCGTGGTAGATCTACTCTTGTACTACCCATATTATCAATATTAATCAAGCAGGGGTAGGGTATTACCTCCATCGAGAGGGCCCGAACCTGGGTAAAAACATCGTGTCCCTTGTCTCATGTTACCATCCGGCCTTGACGCACAGTTCGGGACCCCCTACCTGAGATCCGCCAGTTTTGACACCGACATTGGTGCTTTCATTGAGAGTTCCGCTGTGTGATTGACAAAAGGATCGATGGCTCGCCTGCAGATCAACTGCGACTTCGGCGTCTTCGTCACCAGTTCGACTGGTCACCTTGGTTCGACCAAGAATTGCGCCCCGTGTTCGGATCACCATGTTCGGACGAGGGCCTACATCAAACATTAACTTCGATCTCTATCAAGATCATGGAGGAATTATCTATGGAGCTCGGGGGCTCAACGTCAACATTGCCCTCAAGCCACCGTGCTGATTTTTTTTGGACAGCAAACTCGTATCTGTCGCCACCACCTCCTCGAGTATCGCTTTAACGATCACTTTGGTGGAAGTGCGGAATTGGGTCTATAACAACCCTGGAAAATTTCGTCGAGTTCCGATGGAGGAATCTCTGGCAATCCACGATATACCGGAGCCCTGTCAAATCTGGATGGGAATTTGGATGAGTTTAGGGTGTGGTGTCCAGCTTCTAGCTCAGACGTCCTTTGGAAGATCCAACCGTTGATCGGCTGCGGAATTCCTATATCTACCACCTCTCAAAATTTCAGCTCGATCCGACCGTCCAAACTCCGGGAACCTTCCGATTAGTGCATAACTTTTCGGATCTATTTTCTGCGCGAAAACGAATCCGACCCGAGTTCATCTTTTTTATGAACGTGATTTCGGACATCCCTTTTGAAGGAAGTTTTGTATGGGGTATTGTGTTTTGTTCTCGAACACACCCCACTAACTTTAAGATCTTTTGAACATGATCTTCAACATCATGCTGGTGTCAAACCAGTCCGGCAATATTACTCCACGGCTGCCAACCTGCGCTAGACACGTCGTCACTTTAGCCGAGCTCAACTTCTTCGGACCATCATCTCGGCAAGCCGAACAAGAGTCCGGCATCGCGAAGGATAAATCATCATCAACATCGCCGCCCCACGGATTACACGGAGCGGGCATACCGGCATCGCCGCACGGTCGCTTCATCAAGCCGGCATCGACCACGTCACGACCTGCATCGACAGGGCCGCACTATTGCTTCTTCAAGCTGGTGTCCATCACGCCGACCTACTTCGACATCTCGGCTGGACCGGGGGCTTCGCCATCTCTTCATCAACCTACTCCGGACGCTTCGGCGTCACTAGCCGACCAGCTCCGTCACGTTAGCTGGGCCGAGGGCTTTGCCTCGGCGAGTCAACCTTTACCAGCATTGCCATGCCGTCGTTTTATCGCCCATCAGGCAATGGGTGTGCGGAGCGAGTCCCAATTTTGGGAATCATCTTCCTTCGAATTGCTACAACAAATAAACCAGGTGCTATTAATCTCAGTATTTTTGCTTGTTTGGGTTCATTTTTCCCAAGGAATTATTAATCTGGTTTGTCCATGATATGTACACAGGTCTATCAAATGGTGACCGCATTAACGACGGCCGCGTGGTGGTTCGATCAGTTTCCGTACATAGTCCGGCGAACGCCGCATCCGGAGCTCGGACCGACCTGTGAATTCAGACTTTGCCACGCCTTTACTACATCACGCCGACGCCCTGCATCGACATTGACTTCGGCGTCAGGCCATATTTCTTCTATTCCTCACTTTGCATAAATTAGTTATTATGCAATATTTTTTTTAATTATCATTATTACTATTATCTCCGGTTTGCACTATTTTTGTGCACAGGAAAATGATCCGGGGACTCCGGCGTCACTCTGCCGGTCTGCATTGATCGTGCTATGTCACCACTTTGGCGTGTCGAGCTCTCCGCTCTGCCACCTCGGGACCGGCTTGGGGGATGGAACCTTGCCCCGCATCAAGCTCGGACCGCGTCGTCAATACCGAACACATTAACCAGCTAAGTCGCTTTCATGCTCAAAGCTTTAATTTCTAACTTGTGTTCGATTCGACCAAGAATTATACTTTTTTGGAAAAAAATTGCTTGTAAAAAATTTCCTTGTCCAAACTTTGTTTGTGATGCATAAATTCAAATACCCCATTTACTTGGGGGCTTCCTTTATGAAGCTTTTCCTCTTGCATATGATTATACTTGTACGGCTTCGTTCCTTGTTCGTGTATTACGCCACAATATGCACCATATTGACTTAAGCGATTTGCAAGCTGGGTTGCCTCGCTCCTGTGTTTACCCCTACGTTCCCGATTGTTCGGCTAGGGAGTAAAGGGAGCACCTCTGCGATTGTCACGATCGGGTCACCCGAGCCGGACCTCAGACTGGGTGAAGCCGAAAGCTAGCGCTCTTATTGTTTTCAATGATGGTCGGCACACAACGGAACTCATGAGTACAAAAAATGTATTGCACAAGTATCATAAAAACAATGAGCGCGGAAGAAAGGTATCGGTGGGGTTACTATTTTCTTCGAAGATGCTTCTTACACTTTGCAGTAATATAGCGTAAGTTCCCTGAGCGCTCTTTGTCTGTTACAGCCTTATGGCCTGATTGCCTGGTAACTGGAAACACCATCGATATTCTCGACAGATGGAGTACATAACACTTTTCGGTCCTTGACCAAAGAGGGAGAAGCCGACGGTCGGTTAAGACGCGTTTAAAGTTCGGTTGAACATAGATATGATATAAGTACTTCGGTACATGGAATCATTCTTTTACTCAAGTCACTTGGGGGCTCTTAAGTTTATTTGAGCCGTTTTATAATAAGTGTTCTTCTTCTTAGTCATTGCAAAGTTTTATTATTATTATTATTTATCACTCCTTTTTTCGACGCGAGTGTGCGGTCACTAGCCGGGGAGCCTAATTTCTCTCTCAAAGCCGCTAGAGTTTAGTTTGCTAAACTGGCCTAATGAGAAGTACTCCGCCCTCGGGATAGGAGGTTGAAGCCGTAGGCTGACCCGCTCGAAGTCTTGAGATAGGATGTATCATGTTAAAGCACGACAGAAGCACTTCTTTTTTCTAAGACCAATTTTCGGATTGGCACCGAACACTTGATCTTGTTCGGACGTCATGTTTTTACTGACGTTTCTTGGTTTTCCAAGCTTTTTGGCACTTTTAAACTATTTGTGCTTTTCCAGCATTAGTCTCGCAGTGCAACGCCGGACACCTTTAGGGATTCGGCAAAAACATTCTCAGATATTGCTATATATGCATCGGTTTCGAATTGTGTCTTCGGTCAATAGTTGGGTTGCCCAGCTCCTGCACTTGCTTCCTATGTTCCGTTTTGTTCGGCTAGGCGTGCAAAGGGAGAACCACTACGATTGTGCTTCCAGCTCACGTGGTTAAGCACCTCAGTGGAGAAAGCCGAAAACTAACTGTCACAATAAGCGTAAACTGGTCAGCGATCCGATGACTATGTTAAATGACGGGCCGTTCATAACATTGGCCGAAGTGTTTACGGCTTGACCCCGACTGTCGCCGAACACTACCGAGGGCTATTAACTGACCTCCCAAACTAAATCCTCGATATTTTGCTCTTATATTAGAGCTGAGGTTTAATGATCATTCTTAGCATGACAACCCAAAGAAAGGAACCGATAGCGGGACTATTTTCTTTGGAAGACATTTCTTCTGTTAAACAGTAATATAACTCTCTGCGTACCTTTGTTTATAAAACCGTATGGCCAGATTGCCTTGTTTGTTGTAAATCTTTGCCCTCATAAAGGTTTGATAAAGTAGGACAAACACTCCTCGGCTACTGGCCGAGGAGGTGGAAGCCGATGGTCGGTTAACAAAGTTTTGTACAATGTGGATCTGAGCATTAATGACGTAAAGTACTTGGATACATAGAGTCATTACACATAATTTGTGATTTTACTATGGATATTGATCCTTAATTCGGCCACCCGTGCCCGCATTAAGGCTCGGGGACTACTGGGCTTCGGGCTTATTATTTACAAATATTAAAGGGGCACATCGATCCCCTGATCTGGTGTTGCCACCCGACCAGTGTCTCGGGGGCTACTGCATTGCTTGTCCAATGCAGAAAATTTTATGTGCAATATAGTTTCCGAGGAGATTTTGATCCTCAGGTTGGTCGGCCGCACCCAACCTGAGTCTCGAGGACTGGCCGCTTTTAGTGTCCCGAAGTATTCTGCCGAGCTTGGACTTGATCCTTAGGCCGATTTTGCAAATCAACCAGAGTCTCATCGGCTACTAGGATCAGCGGTCTTACGTCATCCTTCAGGTGCATCTCGGGTTTTAGACCGATACACACCTTGAGGGCTACTGGCTCTATATCTCGGCAGAGAATAAGTTGCACCAACAAAAAATATTTACAAAAATCGGCCCACATTCGGGGTGGTGCACCACCTCGGAAGCAGTCCGGCATAAAGCTCGGGCGCTAGTGGCTGGCTCCGTAGAGGGCATTTCCGGCGTTAAGCTCGGCTAAACTCCTTCAAACTTTTTTGAACCAAGGTGATATGACACCTCGGATATAGTCCGGCATTGGAGCTCGGATACATAGTCTGGCGTTGGAGCTCGGATACATTCCGGTGTTAGAGCTGGGAAGCAGTCCGACATTGGTGCTCGGCTGCAAAAGATACCTCGAATACAGTCCGGCGTTAGAGCTCAGACACAAGAGGACACTGCCTCCCGGGAACAACTTCAAACCCGAGGTGTGGCATAAAATAATAAGGCATTGATAAAGGCCGGAAACTTAAAGGGGCTCCTCGGATACCCGGCGTATAAACTCATCGAATGCATTTCGGCGATCCTCAAGATCGAAGATGAGAAGATTTGTTGAACCAGTTTTCAAGACCGACGACCGAAGATGAAGAACAGTTCGGAAGAATCGAGGAGCGTACCTAACTTGAAGACCGGTTCAGGGGGCTACTGATGGTGTCCTGAACTAGGGGGTACTCACCACGTCGTCTCCTGATCTATTAGATTGGGCCGAGGCCCCCATGGCCGTATACTCATGGGCCAGTTCGGACAGCTACCGCATACAAGGAAGATTCCACAAAGACTTGGCAATCAAGACAAGGACTTCTCCCCACCGGCGTATTCGGCTAGGACTCTTGTTAACCTAGGCCTCTGGTGCATTATATAAACCAGGGCCAGGCTAGTCGATAGAATATACAACTCCATATACAACAATCATACCATAGGCTAGCTTCTAGGGTTTAGCCTCCTTGATCTCGTGGTAGATCTACTCTTGTACTACCCATATTATCAATATTAATCAAGCAGGAGTAGGGTATTACCTCCATCGAGAGGGCCCGAACCTGGGTCAAAACATCGTGTCCCTTGTCTCCTGTTACCATCCGGCCTTGACACACAGTTCGGGACCCCGTACCCGAGATCCGCCGGTTTTGACACCGACAAAGGCCTCACATACAACAATAAATGTTGAGATGTGAAGAAGGGAATCCGGGGCCAGATCGTGAAAATCTAGCCCGTAATAGAACATGAGACCCCTAACAAAGGGATCCAGAGCGAGGCCTAGTCCTCGGAGGAAGTGGGAGACGAACATGATGCTCTCGTTGGGTTCGGGAGTAGGGACGACCTGCGCTCGGGCAGGCAGCCGATGCGAAATTTTGGCGGTCAGATATCTGGCCTCTCTCAACTTCTTGATGTCCTCCTCTATGACGGAGGAAGGCATCCACCGACCTTGAAGGTTGGATCCGGACATAGTTGAAGGTCCGAGGTGCCTAAACCTGAGCTTTGGGTGTTGGAACTCGATGCGAGAGGCGGATTCGATTAAGATCGAGAGGAAAAGGCCTTGTCCCCTTTATAAAGAGGGTGAATATCAAGCGTCCTCCTCATGGCCGTTTGGGACTTGCCTAAGATTTAGGAGTCCTACTAATAGGCACGGTTGGGTTACCCACGTCCGTATTAATAGGAATCCCGTAATAAGGGGACACGATCTCTCCTTCGACAAGACGTGCCAAGGAAACCTCCTCGCGAAACACGCTGAGATAGGTTATGAAAAACGATTCGAATAAAGACCTGGCTATGGTGTCACACTATGGGGTACGTCAGCAGATTAGATTTCTGTAAATATTATTCCCTCTACGGTGGTATGTGGAACTTATTTTGCAGTGCCGGACACGATCCTCGTGTTCAAGATCTTCTATGAAGCATTCGGAGGAGGAACCCGCCTTGCAATACCGAAGACAATCTGCACACCAAACATATCGTCATTGAAGCCTGGTTCAGGGGCTACTGAGGGAGTCCTGGATTAGGTGGTATCCGGACAGCTGGATTATATCCTTTGGCCGGACTGTTGCACTATGAAGATACAAGATTGAAGACTTCGCCCCGTGTCCGGATGGGACTCTCCTTAGCGTGGAAGGCAAGCTTGGCAATACGGATATGTAGATCTCCTTCCTTGTAACCGACTCTGTGTAGCCCTAGCCCCCTCCGGTGTCTATATAAACCAAAGGGTTTTAGTCCGTAGGACAACATTCAATCATACCATAGGCTAGCTTCTAGGGTTTAGCCTCTCTGATCTCGTGGTAGATCAACTCTTGTACTACTCATATTATCAAGAATAATCAAGCAGGACGTAGGGTTTTACCTCCATCAAGAGGGCCCGAACCTGGGTAAAACATCGTGTCCCCTGCCTCCTGTTACCATCTGCCTTAGACGCATAGTTCGGGACCCCCTACCCGAGATCCGCCGGTTTTGACACCGACAGGGGGCACCGGAGGTGGGCACAACCCAGCAGGGCGCGCATGGGCCTCCTGGCGCGCCCTGGTGGGTTGTCCCCTCCTCGGGACTCCCCCCAGGTGCAACCAGGGGCCAACATGTTCCTTCTGGTCCATAAAAAAACTCTGTAAAGTTTCATGGCATTTGGACTCCGTCTGATATTGATTTTCTATGATGTAAAAAACACGGAAACAACATGAACGGGCACTTGGCACTATGTCAATAGGTTAGTACCAAAAAATGATATAAAATGACTATAAAATGATTATAAAACATCCAAGATTGATAATATAACAGCATAAAACAATTAAAATTATAGATACGTTGGAGATGTATCAGCATCCCTAAGCTTAACTCCTACTCGTCCTCGAGTAGGTAAGTGATAAAAACAGAATTTTTGATGTGGACTGCTGTTTAACATGTCATATCATATTCTTTTCTTTATAGCATGGACAATTGGACTTCTTATGTGATTCAAAGCAATAGTCTAGTTTTGACATGATAATTTAGATACTCAAGCATATCAACAAGCAACCATGTCTTTCAAAATATCAACGCTAAAATAAGTTGTCCCTAGCCCATCATGCTCAAATATTGATCCATTCATGAAACACACTCGAATATTAGCTACACCCAATACTTAAGTACGATCATATTGCCTTCTAGTTGGTGCTTTCATAAGAGAAGATGGAGACTCAAAATAAAAATTGCATAAAGTAAAAGAAGGGCCCTTCGCAGAGGGAAGTAGGGATTTCTAGAGGTGCTAGAGTTCAAAGCGAAAAACTTAGAGATAAAAAACATTTTGGGAGGTGTATCCATCCCACCAACGAAAACGACTTAGAATTCCTACTTTCCATGCTAGATATGCCATAGGCGGTTCCCAAATAGAAAATAAAGTTTATTCCTTTTTCCACCATGACTTTCACTTTCCATGGCTAACCGTATCCATGGGTGCCCTCCATACCAACACTTTCCAAGGAATTTATTATTTGACAACATAAAGTAAATTAAATTTTTTTGCATTTCGGGACTGGGCATCCCTAAGACCTTTGCCTTACTCTCGTGCAATGACAATTGAATAAACACTCGTCTTGAGAATAACCCATCCAGCATGGAAAATAGTAGCCACCCGTTACCGTTCCGTGAGCGAAACAAACACACAAAAGAGAAGTTTATTTTGAAAATTAGAGATGACACATGCAAATTTGCTTTGAAGGGCAAAATAATACTGCATATAGGTAGATATAGTGGACTCAAGTGGCAAAACTGGTTTAAAGGATTTTGGATGCACAAGTAGTGATCATACTTAGTGCAAAATGAAGGTTAGCAAAAGATTGGGAAGCGACCAACTAAGAAACGAATAATCTCATAAGAAAGCATTAAGCATAAATAACACCGAATATTGCACCATAAGAAGGATATAATTTTCATTGCATGACTATTGACTTTCGTACTTGCATAGGGAATCACAAACCTTAACACCAATATTCTTACTAGAGCACAATTACTCATCAACATAACTCACATATCACATCATCATATCTCAAAACTATTACTAAGATCAAGTTTATTTTGTCCAGTGATCTTCATGACATTTTTCTTTTCTTTATCCTTCTTGGATATCTATCACTTTGAGACTAATTTTTATGTGTTGCTTTTCATAATCTCAAACAAATATAAGTGAAGATCATGAGCATAATATTTCTTTCTCTCAAAATAATTTAAGTGAAGCAAGAGAGAATTTCTTCAAAATTTTACTAACTCTCAAATAAATCTAAGTGAAGCAAGAGAGCATTTCTTCAAAAATACTAAGGACACCGTGCTCAAAAAGATATAAGTGAAGCACTAGAGAAAGTCCTAGCTCATAAAAGATTTAAGTGAAGCATAGAGAGCAATTCTAACAAGTCATGCCATAATTTTGGCTCTCTCGAATAGGTGTGTCCAGCAAGGATTGATGACTTAAAATAGAAAATAAAGCAAGCAAAGACTCATATCATACAAGACGCTCCAAGCAAAACACATATCATGTGACGAGTAAAAATATAGTCTCGAGTAAAATACCGATAGTTGTTGGAAGAAAGCAGGGATGCCACTCGGGGGCATCCCCAAGCTTAGTTGGTTGCTCATTCTTGGATAATAGCTTGGGATGCCGGGGCATCCCCAAGCTTGGGCTCTTCCATCCTTCCTTCATCCATCGTAAGATAACCCAAAACTTGAAAACTTCAATCACACAAAACTCAACAAAACCTTCATGAGATCCGTTAGTATAAGAATAATAAACCACTACTATAAGTGATGTATCAAACCAATTCATATTTTGTTTTTGTATTATATCTACTGTATTCCAACTTTTCTATGGAAAAAACTCATCAAAGAAAACCATAGAGCCATCAATAAGCACACAACACAAAGAAAAACAAAATTTGTCAAAAAAGAACAGTCTGTAGCAATCTGACTATTTCAAATACTTCTGTAACTCCAAAAACTGTGAAAATTTAGGACGACCTGAGGAATTTCTATATTGATCTACTGCAAGTGGAATGGGTATTTTATCACTCTCTAGTAAAAAATGAAAATTAATTTTGTCAGCATAAAAGTTTCTGTTTTTTCAGCAAGATCAAACAACTATGACCCAAGACGATCCTAAAGGCTTTACTTGGCACAAACACTAATTAAAACACAAAAAAACACAATCATAACAGTAGAATAATTGTGCTAACACACAAAAACAGGAATAAAAAATCAAAAATAAATTTTATTCATTGGGTTGCCTCCCAACAAGTGCTATACCAAAAATGGTATAAAATGGCTATAAAATGATTATAAAACATCCAAGATTGATAATATAACAGCATGGAACAATCAAAAATTATAGATACGTTGGAGATGTTGGGGAACGTAGTAATTTCAAAAAAATTCCTACGCACACGCAAGATCATGGTGATGCACAGCAACGAGAGGGGAGAGTGTTGTCTACGTACCCTCGTAGACCGGAAGCGGAAGCGTTATAACATAGCGGTTGATGTAGTCGTACGTCTTCACGGCCCGACTGATCAAGCACCGAAACTACGGCACCTCCGAGTTTTTGCACACGTTCAGCTCGATGACGATCCCCGGACTCCAATCCAGCAAAGTGTCGGGGATGAGTTCCGTCAGCACGACGGCGTGGTGACGATCTTGATGTTCTACCGTCGCAGGGCTTCGCCTAAGCACCGCTACAATATTATCGAGGATTATGGTGGAGGGGGGCACCGCACACGGCTAAGAGATCAATGATCAATTGTTGTGTCTCTGGCGTGCCCCCTTGCCCCCGTATATAAAGGAGTGGAGGAGCGGGCCGGCCAAGGAGGGTGGCGCGCCCAAGGGGGGGAGTCCAACTCCCACCGGGAGTAGGACTCCCCTTTTTCCTATTAAGAGTAGGAGAGGGAAGCAAGAGGAAGGAGGGAGGAAGGAAAGGGGGGCCGGCCCCCTTCCCAATTCGGATTGGGCTTGGGGGTGGCGCCCCATCCCTTTCTCCTTTCCCCTCCTTTCCACTAAGGCCCAATAAGGCCCATATACCTCCCGGGGGGTTCCGATAACCTCTCGGTGATCCGGTATTGTCCCAATCTTACCCGGAACCTTTCCGGTGTCCAAATATAGTCGTCCAATATATCGATCTTTATGTATCGACCATTTCGAGACTCCTCGTCAAGTCCGAGATCACATCCGGGACTCCGAACAACCTTCGGTACATCAAAATATATAAACTCATCATGAAATTGTCATCGTAACGTTAAGCGTGCGGACCCTACGGGTTCAAGAACAATGTAGACATGACCGAGACACGTCTCCGGTCAATAACCAATAGCGGAACCTGGATGCTCATATTGGCTCCTACATATTCTACAAAGATCTTTATCGGTCAGACCGCATAACAACATACGTTGTTCCCTTTGTCATCGGTATGTTACTTGCCCGAGATTCGATCGTCGGTATCTCAATACCTAGTTCAATCTCGTTACCGGCAAGTCTCTTTACTCATTCTGTAATACATCATCTTGCAACTAACTTATTAGTTGCATTGCTTGCAAGGCTTAAGTGATGTGTATTACCGAGAGGGCCCAGAGATACCTCTCCGACAATCGGAGCGACAAATCCTAATCTCGAAATACGCCAACCCAACATGTACCTTTGGAGACACCTGTAGAGCACCTTTATAATCACCCAGTTACGTTGTGACGTTTGGTAGCACATAAAGTGTTCCTTCGGTAAACGGGAGTTGCATAATCTCATAGTCATAGGAACATGTATAAGTCATGAAGAAAGCAATAGCAACATACTAAACGATCAAGTGCTATGCTAATGGAATGGGTCAAGTCAATCACATCATTCTCCTAATGATGTGATCCCGTTAATCAAATGACATCTCATGTCTATGGTTAGGAAACATAACCATCTTTGATCAACGAGCTAGTCAAGTAGAGGCATACTAGTGACACTCTGTTTGTCTATGTATTCACACATGTATTATGTTTCCGGTTAATACAATTCTAGCATGAATAATAAACATTTATCATGATATAAGGAAATAAATAATAACTTTATTATTGCCTCTAGGGCATATTTCCTTCACGAGACTGCTACCTCTTGAGCATGCGTTGGTTTTCCCTTGAAGGGGAAAGGGTGATTGATAACCCACAAGTATTGGGGATCGCAATAGTTTTCGAGGGTTGAGTATTCAACCCAAATTTATTGATTCGACACAAGGGGAGCCAAGGAATATTCTCAAGTATTAATAGTTGAGTTGTCAATTCAACCACACCTGAAAGACTTAATATCTGCAGCAAAGTATTTAGTAGCAAAGTAATATGGAATTAACAGTAACGGTGGCAAAAGTAATAGTATTGGTTTTATAGTGATTGTAACAGTGGCAACGGAAAAGTAACTAAGCAAAGATCAATATATGAAAAGCTGGTAGGGAATGGATCAGTGATGGATAATTATGTCGGATGTGATTCCTCATGCAACAGTTATAACATAGAGTGACACAGAACTAGATCCAGTTCATTAATTTAATGTAGGCATGTATTCCGAATATAGTCATACGTGCTTATGGAAAATAACTTGCATGACATATTTTGTCCTACCCTCCCGTGGCAGCGGGGTCCTATTGGAAACTAAGGGATATTAAGGCCTCCTTTTAATAGAGTACCGGACCAAAGCATTAACACTTAGTGAATACATGAACTCCTCAAACTATGGTCATCACCGGTAAGTATCCCGATTATTGTCACTTCGGGGTTAACGGATCATAACACATAATAGGTAAATATAGACTTGCAAGATAGGATCAAGAACTCACATATATTCATGAAAACATAATAGGTTCAGATCTGAAATCATGGCACTCAGGCCCTAGTGACAAGCATTAAGCATAGCAAACTCATAGCAACATCAATCTCAGAACATAATGGATACTAGGGATCAAACCCTAACAAAACTAACTCGATTACATGATAAATCTCATCCAACCCATCATCGTCCAGCAAGCCTACGATGGAATTACTCACGCACGGCGGTGAGCACCATGAAATTGGTGATGGAGGAAGGTTGATGATGACGATGGCGACAGATTCCCCTCTCCGGAGCCCCGAACGTACTCCAGATCAGCCCTCCTGAGAGAGATTAGGGCTTGGCGGCGGCTCCGTATTATAAAACGCGATGAATCCTTCTCTCTGATTTTTTTTCTCCCCGAACGTGAATGTATATAGTTGGTGTTGAGGTCGGTGTAGCACCAGGGGGCCCACAAGGCAGGGGCACGCCTAGGGGGTAGGCGTGCCCCCCACCCTCGTGGACAGGGTGTGGGCCCCTGGCCCTGATTCTTTTGCCAATATTTTTTATATATTCCAAAAATATTCTCCGTTGATTTTTAGGTCATTCCAGGAACTTTTATTTCTGCATAAAAATAACACCATGGCAATTCTGCTAAAAACAGCATCAGTCTGGGTTAGTTCCATTCAAATCATGCAAGTTAAAGTCCAAAACAAGGGGAAAAGTGTTTGGAAAAGTAGATACGTTGATAAATTGAAAGTGATAAAGAAAAACTTTTACAAACTCTGTTTGCTCTTGTTGTTGTAAATATGTAGAGCCAGCATTCAAGTTCTCAGTAAAGATTATGAACTAACCATATTCACAATAACACTTAGGTCTCATGTTTACTCATATCAATGGCATAATCAACTAGCGAGCAATAATAATAAATCTCGGATGACAACACTATCTCAAAACAATCATAATATGATATAACAAGATGGTATCTCGCTAGCCCTTTCTGAGACCGCAAAACATAAATGTAGAGCACCTCTGAAGATCAAGGGCTGACTAGAAATTGTAATTCATGGTAAAAGAGATCCAGTCACAGTCATACTCAATGTAAACTAATAGTAATGCATGCAAATGACAGTGGTGCTCTCCAACTGGTGCTCTTTAATAAGAGGATGATGACTCAACATAAAAGTAAATAAATAGGCCCTTCACAGAGGGAAGCAGGGATTTGTAGAGGTGCCAGAGCTCGATTTTGAAATAGAGATGAATAATATTTTGAGCGGTATACTTTCATTGTCAACATAACAACCGAGAGATCTCGATATCATCCATGCTACACACATTATAGGCGGTTCCCAAGCAGAATGGTAAAGTTTATACTCCCCCTACCACCAACAAACATCAAACCATGGCTTGTCCGAAACAACGGGTGACTCCAACTAACAACAATCCTGGGGAGTTTTGTTTGCAATTATTTTGATTTGATTTGAGCATGGGACTGGGTATCCCGGTGACCAGCCATTTTCTCGTGAGTGTGGAGCGGAGTCCACTCCTCTTGAGAATAACCCGCCTAGCATGGAGGATACATACAACCCTAGTTGATACATGAGCTATTTGAGCATACAAAACAGAATTTCATTTGAAGGTTTAGAGATTGGCACATACAAATTTACTTGGAACGGCGGGTGGATACCGCATATAGGAAGGTACGGTGGACTCATATGGAATAACTTTTGGGGTTTATGGAGGTGGATGCACGAGCAGTATTCCCGCTTAGTACAAGTGAAGGCTAGAAAGAGACTAGGAAGTGACCAGCAAGAGAGAGACAAAAGTCATGAACATGCATTAAAATTAATTAACATTGAATGCAAGCATGAGTAGGATATAATTCACCATGAACATAAATATCGTGGAGGCTATGTTGATTTGTTTCAACTACATGTGTGAACATGTGCCAAGTCAAGCCACTCGAATCGTTCAAAGGAGGATACCACCCTATCATACCACATCACAACCATTTTAATAACATGTTGGCATGCAAGGTAAACCATTATAAACTCCTAGCAAATTAAGTATGGCATGAGCAACTATAATCTCTAATTGTCATCGCAAACATATTTCATTCATAATAGGCTGAATCAGGAACGGTGAACTAATCATATTTACAAAAACAAAAGAGGTCGAGTTCATACCAGCTTTTCTCATCTCAATCATTTCATCATATATCGTCATTATTACCTTTCACTTGCATGACCGAACGGTGTGGATAATAATAATAGTGCACGTGCATTGGACTAAGCTGGCATCTACAAGCATTCAATACAAGGGAGAAGACAAGGTAATATGGGCTCTTGGTTGGATCAACAACAATGCATATGAGAGCCACTCAACATTTTCATCATGGTCTTCTCCTCTCGACCCCCAAAGAAAAGAAAAGAAATAAAACAATTTACACGAGAAAGCTCCCAACAAGCAAAAGAAGAACGAGAAACCTTTTTGGGTTTTCTTTTTAATTACTACTACTACAGGCATGGAAAGTAAACTAGCTAAAAGCTACAACTAATAATTTTTTGGTTTTCTTAAGGTTTTTTAAACACACAAGAAGAAAGCTTAAAAATAAATTAAACTAGCATGGATGATACAATGAAAAAGTATGAGCACCAACAACTGGCATGAGTGTGTGAACATGAATGTAATGTCGGTGAGAAGTACGTACTCCCCCAAGCTTAGGCTTTTGGCCTAAGTTGGTCTATGACCATGGCTGGCCTGGTGGATATCCGAAGTTCAAGCTTGGGTCGTACTGAGATGCAGCAGCTACTTCCTGAAGAGCTGCAGCCTGGAGGCGTGCTGCCTCCATCCTCCTCTCGTACTCATTCGCCTCCTCCCTGGTTATAACATATCTCCCTTTTGTTTAAAAGTCAAAGAAAGCAGGAGTAGGGAGAGCAACATGGACGGTGTGCCGTCTGTCAAAGATTAGTCGGTACTGGAGGAACTGATCGTTCCTCTCAACAAACTGATGATGAACCATAGCATTATAATCTAGATAAGCAGGAGGCAATTCAATATCATTCTCATGTATGGGTATCTCAAGAAAATTAGCTACACGAGTTGCATAAATTCTACCAAACAAGTCTCCACTTAAACTACTAAGATGCAACCTACGTGCAACAATAGCCCCCAAGTTGTATTGTTTATCACCCAATACCGCACTCTTGAGGACACTAAGATCTGGAACGCACATGTTGCAAGCCTCATCTTTACCGTTAATGCATCTACCCACGAAGAGAGCAAAATAATGTATGGGAGGAAAATGAATGCTCCCTATGGTAGCTTGTGTTATTTCTCTAGATTCCCCCACAGTGATACCAGCAAGGAATTCTTTAAATTCAGATTTGCGAGGTTCACTAACACTACCCCATTGCGGGAGTTTACAAGTAGTATTAAAATCTTCGAAGTACATGGTATAAGATTTATCATAGAGATCAAATAGGACAGTGTGAGAATTGCGTGACGATGTAAATTTAAACCTTCTCACAAAGGAATCAGTTAAGTGATAATATTGGGGGCACTTATCTGACATGAAGCCCTCAAGTTCAGCATTACGCACATACGCGTCAAATTCTTCCTTAATTCCCGCTTGGACCATAAAATCTTCTGACAGCCATTCACAAGGCCGCACTTGAGCTTCTCTTGGTAGTTCATAGTCCGGCTCACGTATCGCGGGCCTGGGTCCTTGCTTCCTTGAGGAACCACCTTGGTACATTTTCCTAAACATATTTCTTCCTTTGAAAAATTTCTGAAATTTTGAGTGACTCAAAATAAAAGTGAACAAACTCAACAAAATTGATAGCAACTACTCCTACAAGTGCTTAGAGGCGATATCATGCATTAAAACTACATTTGACCACATAAATTTGACATGCAAGCTCAAGAACAGGGTCACCTAAGCAGCAATAATTTACAATAAATAAAGCACTAGAACAAAAAGTAATTGGACCATTGGAGGAGTCACATACCAAAGAACAATCCCCTAAAGCAGTTTTGTGAATGGAGCTTTGAGCAAGGAGATCGAAAATGGCAGCAAGATGAGCTAGAACTCGTGTTTGAGCTGGTGCATGATTTTCTCTGGAGGAAGACGAAGTGTGTGGGTGCAAGAATAAGTGGAGGGGGCCCACGTGGGGTCCACAAGGCAGGGGGCGCGCCCAGGGGGTAGGGCGTGCCTTCCACCCTCGTGGGCATATGGTGAGTCCCCCTAGTGTGTTCTCAGTGCCAATAATTCTTAAATATTTCAGAAAAAATCATATTAAATTTTTAGGGCATTTGGAGAACTTTTATTTTCGGGGTACTTTTTATTGCAAGGATTATTCAGAAAACAGACAGAAAATACTATTTTTACTTTATTTAATCTAATTAATAGAAAGTAAAAGGAGGGTACAGAGAGTTGCGCTTTCTAACTTCATCCATCTCATGCTCATCAAAAGGAATCCACTAACAAGGTTGATCAAGTCTTGTTAACAAACTCATTATGGATCGCATGAAACCGGAGAAATTTCGAATAACACTAGGTTACCTCAACTGGGATATGCACATCCCCAACAATAAGAATATCATATTTCTTCTTGACAGTAGGAAGAGAAAATTCAAAACCTCCAATAATAATCGTTGAAAATTTTCCAATAGAATTGATACTATGGACTTGAGATTGTTTCCTCGGAAAGTGTATCGTATGCTCATTACCATTAACATGAAATGTGACATTGCCTTTGTTGCAATCAATAACAGCCCCTGCAGTATTCAGAAAGGGTCTACCAAGAATAATAGACATACTATCATCCTCGGGAATATCAAGAATAACAAAGTCCGTTAAAATAGTAACGTTTGCAGCCACAACAGGCACATCCTCACAAATACCGACATGTATAGTAGTTGATTTATCAGCCATTTGCAAAGATATTTCAGTAGGTGTCAACTTATTCAAATCAAGTCTACGATATAAAGAAAGAGGCATAACACTAACACCGGCTCCGAGATCACATAAAGCAGTTTTAACATAGTTTCTTTTGATGGAGCATGGTATAGTTGGTACTCCTGGATCTCCTAGTTTCTTTGGTATTCCACCTTTAAAAGTATAATTAGCAAGCATGGTGGAAATTCCAGCTTCCGATATCTTTCTTTTATTAGTAACAATATCTTTCATGTACTTAGCATAAGGGTTCACTTTAAGCATATCAGTCAAACGCATACGCAAAACGATAGGTCTAATCATTTTAGCAAAGCGCTCAAAATCCTCATCATCCTTTTTCTTGGATGGTATAGGAGGAAAGGGCATGGGTTTCTGAACCCATGGTTCTCTTTCTTTACCTTGCTTTCTAGCAACAAAGTCTCTCTTATCGTAACGTTGATTCTTTGATTGTGGGTTATCAAGATCAACAGCAGGTTCAATCTCTACATAATTATTATTGCTAGGTTGAGCATCAACATGAACATCATTATTAACATCATCACTAGGTTCATGTTCATCACCAGATTGTGTTTCAACAAAAAAATTAGAAATATCATTGGGATTCTCAGGTGTGTCAACAACAGGTTCACTAGAAGCATGCAAAGTCCTATCATTTTTATTTTTCTTCTTCTTAGAAGAACTAGGTGTATCAATATTAGTTCTCTGAGAATCTTGCTCAATTCTCTTAAGGTGACCTTCAGGATACAAAGGTTCCTGATTCATTGATAAAATCATTCTGAGCTTTAAGTACTTGTTCTACTTGAGTGGTAACCATAGAAGCATGTTTACTAATAAGTTTAAGTTCACCTTTAACTATAGACATATAATCACTCAAGTGTGCAATCATATAAGCATTACGTTTCAATTGTCTACCAACATAAGCATTGACGTTTTCTTGTTTAACAATAAAATTATCAAACTCTTCTAAGCATTGTCTAGCAGACTTATAACGAGGAATATCACCTATATCAAATCTATAGAGAGAGTTTGCCTTTACTACCTGTGTCGGGTTATCAAGACCATGTATTTCTTCAATAGGTGGTAAATTCTTAACATATTCAGCTTTAATACCTTTTTCTTTCTTAGATTTCTTTGCCTCTGCATATCTTCAGGACTGAAAAATAGAATACCCCTTTTCTTCAGAGTTGGCTTAGGAGTTGGTTCAGGAAGTGTCCAATCATTTTCATTATTCAACATATTATTCAATAGCAATTCAGCTTGATCAATAGTTCTTTCCCTGAAAACACAAGCAGCACAACTATCCAGGTGGTCTCTGGAAGCATTAGTTAGTCCATTATAAAAGATATCAAGTATTTCATTTTTCTTGAGAGGATGATAAGGCAAAGCATTAAGTAATTGGATAAGCCTCCCCCAAGCTTGTGGGAGACTCTCTTCTTCAATTTGCACAAAGTTATATATTTCCCTTAAGGCAGCTTGTTTCTTATGAGCGGGAAAATATTTAGTAGAGATGTAATAAATCATATCCCGGGGACTACGCACACAACAAGGATCAAGAGAATTAAACCATATTTTAGCATCACCCTTTAATGAGAACGGAAACAACTTAAGGATAAAGTAATAGCGAGTTTTCTCATCATTAGTGAACGGGGTGGCTATATCATTTAATTTAGTAAGATGTGCCACAATAGTTCCAGATTCATAGCCATAAAAAGGATCAGATTCAACCAAAGTAATTAACTCAGGGTCGACAGAGAAATCATAATCCTTATCGGAAATACAGATAGGTGAGGTAGCAAAAGCAGGGTCATATTTCATTCTAGCATTCAAAGATTTTTCTTTAAGCTTAGATAATAATTTCTTAATATCATATCTATCATTGCAAGCTAAAAAGTCTCTAGCTGTTTCTTCCTCCATAACATAACCCTCAGGCACAACAGGCAATTCATATCTAGGGGGAGAATCTTCATCATCGCTTACATCAATATTATCAGTTTCAATAATTTCATTCTCTCTAACCCTAGCAATCAAGCAGGAAGTAGGGTATTACCTCCATCGAGAGGGCCCGAACCTAGGTAAACATTGTGTCCCCCACCTCCAGTTACCATCTGCCTTAGACACACAGTTCGGGACCCCCTATCCGAGATCCGCCGGTTTTGACACCGACAGGGATCGCAACAGTTTTCGAGGGTAGAGTATTCAACCCAAATTTATTGATTCGACACAAGGGGAGCCAAAGAATATTCTCAAGTAGTAATAGTTGAGTTGTCAATTCAACCGCACCTGGAAGACTTAATATCTGTAGCAAAGTATTTAGTAGCAAAGTAATATGGAAGTAACGGTAACTGTGGCAAAAGTAATAGTATTGGTTTTGTAGTGATTGTAACAGTGGCAACGGAAAAATAACTAAGCAAAGGTCAATATATGAAAAGCTGATAACCACAAGTATAGGGGATCGCAACAATTTTCGAGGGTAGAGTATTCAACCCAAATTTATTGATTCGACACAAGGGGAGCCAAAGAATGTTCTCAAGTATTAGCAGTTGAGTTGTCAATTCAACCACACCTGGAAACTTAATATCTGCAGCAAAGTATTTAGTAGTAAAGTAATATGATAGTAGTGGCAACGGTAGCAAAAGTAATGTTTTTGGGTTTTGTAGTGATTGTAGCAGTAGCAACGGTAAAGTAAATAAGCGAAGAACAATATACGAAAAGCTCGTAGGCATTGGATCGGTGATGGAGAATTATGTCGGATGCGATTGATCATGCAACAATTATAACATAGGGTGACACAGAACTAGCTCTAGTTCATCAATGTAATGTAGGCATGTATTCCGAATATAGTCATACATGCTTATGGAAAAGAACTTGCATGACATCTTTTGTCCTACCCTCCCATGGCAGCGGGGTCCTATTGGAAACTAAGGGATATTAAGGCCTCCTTTTAATAGAGTACCGGACCAAAGCATTAACACATAGTGAATACATGAACTCCTCAAACTACGGTCATCACTGGTAATGGTCCCGATTATTTTCACTTTGGGGTTAACGGATCATAACACATAATAGGTGACTATAGACTTGCAAGATAGGATCAAGAACTCACATATATTCATGAAAACATAATAGGTTCAGATCTAAAATCATGGCACTCGGGCCCTAGTGACAAGCATTAAGCATAGCAAAGTCATAGCAAAATCAATCTCAGAACATAGTGGATACTAGGGATCAAACCCTAACAAAACTAACTCGATTACATGATAAATCTCATCCAACCCATCACCGTCCAGCAAGCCTACGACGGAATTACTCACGCACGGCGGTGAGCATCATGAAATTGGTGATGGAGGAAGGTTGATGATGACGATGGCGACGGATTGCCCTCTCCGGAGCCCCGAACGGACTCCAGATCAGCCCTCCTGTGAGAGTTTAGGGCTTGGCGGCGGCTCCGTATCGTAAAATGGGATGAATCCTTCTCTCTGATTTTTTCTCCCCGAACACGAATATATGGAGTTGGAATTGAGGTCGGTGGAGCGTCACGGTGCCCATGAGGTAGGGGGCGCACCCAGGGGGTAGGTGCGCCCCCACCCTCGTGGACAGGGTGTGGGCCCCGTGACGTGGATTCTTCTTCCAGTATTTTTTGTATATTACAAAAATAATCTCCGTTGATTTTCAGGTCATTCCGAGAACTTTTATTTTTGCACAAAAATAACACCATGGCAATTCTGCTGAAAATAGCGTCAGTCCGGTTTAGTCTCATTCAAATCATGCAAGTTAGAGTCCAAAACAAGGGCAAAAGTGTTTGGAAAAGTAGATATGACGGAGACGTATCAACTCCCCCAAGCTTAAACCTTTGCTTGTCCTCAAGCAATTCAGTTGATAAACTGAAAGTGATAAAGAAAAAAATTTACAAACTCTGTTTGCTCTTGTTGTTGTAAATATGTAAAGCCAGCATTCAAGTTTTCAGCAAAGATTATGAACTAACCATATTCACAAGAACATTTAGGTCTCATGTTTACTCATATCAATGGCATAATCAGCTAGCGAGCAATAATAACAAATCTCTGATGACAACACTTTCTTAAAACAATCATGATATGATATAACAAGATGGTATCTCGCTAGCCCTTTCTGAGACCGCAAAACATAAATGCAGAGCACCTTTAAAGATCAAGGACTGGCTATACATTGTAATTCATGGTAAAAGAGATCCAGTCACAGTCATACTCAATGTAAACTAACAATAATTGATGCAAATGACAGAGGAGCTCTCCAACTGGTGCTTTTTAATAAGAGGATGATGACTCAACATAAAAGTAAATAGATAAGCCCTTCGCAGAGGGAAGCAGGGATTTGTAGAGGTGCCAGAGCTCGATTTTGAAATAGATATGAATAATATTTTGAGCGGTATAATTTCATTGTCAACATAACAACCGAGAGATCTCGATATCTTCGATGCTACACACATTATGGGCGGTTCCCAAGCAGAATGTTAAGTTTATACTCCCCCACCACCAACAAGCATCAATCCATGGCTCGCCCGAAACAACGGGTGCCTCCAACTAACAACAATCATGGGGTAGTTTTATTTGCAATTATTTTGATTTGATTTGAGCATGGGACTGGGCATCCCGGTGACCAGCCATTTTCTCGTGAATGAGGAGCGGAGTCCATTCCTCTTGAGAATAACCCACCTAGCATGGAGGATACAGACAGCCCTAGTTGATACATGAGCTATTCGAGCATACAAAATAGAATATTTATTTGAAGGTTTAGAGTTTGGCACATACAAATTACTTGGAACGGTGGGTAGATACCGTGTATAGGTAGGTATGGTGGACTCATATGGAATAACTTTGGGGTTTATGGAATTGGATGCACAAGCAGTATTCCCGCTTAGTACAAGTGAAGGCTAGAAAAAGACTGAGAAGCGACCAGCTAGAGAGCGACAACAACGCGTGGATCGATGGGCCCTCCTCGCCATCGCGACGTCACCACCGCCCGATAAAGGAGGAGCTGCCACCCAGGATCGCCAAGGCATGTGGCCTCATCCTCCACTATTCAGAGGTGGTAGTTACGGCGGTGCCTCCGGTTCCCGCGACGCGATATCTGAGGCCGAACGGGCGGCGCAATAGAAGGAGAGGTACAATCGGCGCCATGTTGGTCATCGCTTCGCGTTCTCCAAGACGGGCATGGTGCCGGAATGGGTCCGCAATGACCCGGACCTCGCCGCAGTGTGGGCGCTCGACCGCTCCATCAGCACAGCGGAGATGGCCGCCAGGCACCGCCTTGACGGCGAGCTGGCCAAGATCGGCGAGGAGTGGTCACTTGGCGATTGCTTCGCCAACGCCGGCAGGGGCAAGGCCGCCGCCAGGGCGCCACCACCACCTTCGGCGTTTGCCAGGGGGCCCTCCGCACCGCACAACAGGAGGCGGAAGGGCACCTCCGTGAGGGTCAGGCAGCCGCCAGACAGGTCTGCTGTGGCCCTCCTGCATCCTTGCGCCGCTGGAGGAACAACAACGACGACGACGACAGCATGGACGCCGACGGCGGTGCAGTAGGGGAGGGTGGCCATGCTTATGAGATGGTCATCCGATATAGGGTTTAGTAAAAAAATTATAGTTTTCAATAAAATGGTCGAGATATCGTCTGTTTATGTAAATTACATTAGAACTTGAATGAAATCTGTCTGGTTTGCATGAATTTTATCCGGTTGATTCATAAACCATTTGAAATATATGAGGATAGCGTTGGACAGAGGTTTCCCGTATCCATGTCCGTGGACTGGTCCCTTGTCCATGGACAAATGCGGGAGAAAATTTATGGATTGTCACTGGAGATGCCCTTACCAGCCAGCACGTGCACGTTCAAGGCTTGTGTGGCTGGCAATCTCTTTCTTTTCATTTGGATGAGGTCGACATGGAGGAAAACAAACTTTATTTCGACATACATGTTGCAACCGAAAATGGGCATGAGCCGAATATTGTTTCGGAGCTCAGAATATTTTAGAAAATTCATGGATCTATTTTTATCAGAGAAGAGAGCCCAGGAGCCAGCACATTCTATCAGAATCGGCCACTTTGCCGAGTGGATGCCCACCTTGCTAGGATGTAGAAGGTCATTGCTGCCGCCCATACCATGGCCACCGATGCCTTGCCATCAGAGACCGCCTTTTGGGCCGGAAACACCACCGCCATCACTGGGGATATCCTGACAGTACGAGAGAGGGGTAAGCTGGATCACACTAGGCGTGTCACAAACAGAAGGATTTGCAGGTTCAGACCTCTTGCGGCGGAGGTAAAGGCCTTATGTCCTGTGCTCCAGGAGCTTTTTCTCTCCGTATGGATGTCGGATTACAGTGTGTGTGAACCTTTGCCTAAGTGAAGGAGGATGGCTTATAAAGAGTGCGTCAAGCCTCTCCATCTTCTACGTTCCAAGGGATTAATTACGGTGTTGATCTATACCTACTACGAGAGGTAATAGACATGTTAACACTTCTTCTTCGGTGGAAATTATGGGGAAGGGAGGAGGTCGTGGCCGCAGGGAGAGAAGAGGAGGCAACAACTGTTCGGTCTCCCTCCTACAACGGCAAGGGAAACTAGAGTGTTGGATAAAAGCCAAGAATATTAATTGTTCATGTACTTTTTGATTTATCAAATCCGATGTACTTACTTTAGATTATTAATAAAACATAATCGTTTGCTAAAAAGAAGTATTTGTGTGTCACCATAGAAGGCAAATTCTATGCCCCACCATCACCAATTCATACTGTACTAATCAAGCAAACAATAAAATAAAAATCTCTCAAAATTTCCACACATAATTTCTCATTGATGCCAATCAAAAGATGATGAATAAAATGGCATATCATTTCACAACTCCTCCAAAACCTCTCCACTTCTATAAAAAGAGAAAAGTATATTTTTGAGACACAACATTTAGTGCCTCATGTCTGATAAGCAGATAACCTCCGTCCAAAACTGGAGCGAAATGTTTTTGATGCTGACATATCACTGGTTTTGAAATCCCCCCCCCCCCCCCCCCCGAAAATGATACACCTACGGACGTTCCTCACGGAAAGAATCCTATAGGCGTGCGTGTTCTATTGTAATTCATCCATCCCCCGCTGAATTTCAGGATGGGCCCCTCCTTCCCCCAACCAATTGATGGCAGCTCAGTCTGTAGGCATAAGTCTGTAGAAAAATGCCCGTAGCTGTAGCATTGTTGCCCCCCCCCCCCCTCCCACCATGTTCGTTGCACGCACAGGAAGCTAACACGTCCTCATCGCGGGTGCCCAAGCCTAGGTGTTCGAAGCGCAATTAGGAATTGGCTACTCCGCGCCGATAGTAGGGACAACTCAAATCTTGTCGCGCCACGGCTTCGTTGTCTTGCTGGTCCCTGTTTAGTTGGACCCTGTTGAGAATTGGCTCTAGAGAGACCAGGGTTGGCGGAGATGAGAGGAATCAGAGCAAGGGTAATCATGTCGATGGGATCAGGCTCAGCACCGTGCTACTTGTGATAGGCGTTGGGATTTTTTCAAAGAGGAAGGGTGATGTAGTATAGCAGCAGATAGTATTTCCCTCAGTTAAGAATCAAGGTTTATCGAACCAGTAGGAGACTCACGCAAAAATGTAAGCTGTACCCGCACACACAAAATAAATACTTTCATCCAACTCGGGCAAGAGGGTTGTCAACCCCCTTATACTCGTTAATTGTAAGGATTAATTCTGATAGCGATATATAGATAAATTGTGAAGTAAAATAAAAGATAAAAAAATACAGCAAGGTGTTTAGGGTTTTAATAATATGAAGTGAATGGACCCGAGGGCCATAGCTTTCACTAGAGGCATCTATCTCATCTGCGTAGTAATGGTGGATATAATTACTATTGGGAAATTAAAGAAAACACATAGTTATGACATTATTCATGGCATGATCAATATATAGGTATTACGTCTGAGACAAGTAGACCGACATCCATCTGCATGTACTACTATTACTGCACCTCTCGACCGCTATCCAGCATGCATCTTAAGGTATTACGGTCATAACAAATGGAGTAATGCTTGGAGTATGATGACATAATGTGGACAAAGTAATGCCAAATAGTATGTTCGAACCCCGTCATTTTACCCTTAGTAGCAACAATACAAATGTGCCTCGCTGCTTCTCATGTCACAGAGTGAGGAGACCGCAAGATTGAACCTACTACCAAGCACCTCCCTCACTGAAGATAAATCAATCTAATTGACCAAATTAGACGAATAGATCAGAGAGAAATACAAGGCTATAAAACCACACATAATAAAGTTCAGAAAAGGCTCGGTTACTTTCAATGAATAATCTGATGATAAACTCACAATTCATCGGATCCCAACAAACACACCACAAAAGGATTACAATGAATCGATCTATGAAGAGAATATTGTATTGAAGATCAAACATCATGGATGCAGTAAGGTTGATGAAGATGGCCTCCATGATTGATTCCCCCCTTCGGCAGTGTACCGGCGGATTGCGGAAGAACAGATGCTTGCGGCGGCGATAAAATTGTTTCTCATAACAGAAGAACATAGGCTCGCATCGTGTGCGCTTGTGCCTCTGTAGTGCGGCGTCTGGTCTGCCCCCGAAGCTTCTAGGGTCCCTTCTAATCCAGAAAAGATCACCGTAAAGTTCATCGTGTGTGGACTTCATTTGGTATGGTTTTTTCTGGGAAACAATAAAATAGGAAAAAACGGGAACTGGCGCTGGCCACTAGGTTAATAGGCTAGTTTTAGAAAATGATATAAAATTGCATATAAAGCATACAAGATTGATAATATAATAGCATGAAACAATCAAAAATTATAGATATGTTAGAGAGAAAGAATGAGGGTTTTGGGAGGGGTTTGGCTCGCTCGGGCTCAATCGGGAGGTTTAGAAGGTGGGTAGCAAGATGGGAGAGGCTAGAGTGACCAACTTATAGGGGCGCACGGCCATGTACCATGGACGACGTCTATGGTGAAGCTTGAAGGCGGCAATGGGGGTGAGAATGGCATGTTGGGGCAACGCTGCTACGCTCAACGGATGCAGAGAAGGCGAATGGAGAAACGTGGGAGCAGGTTTAGCGCGGACGCAGTTTTCATGGAGCGGGAGCTTGTCTTTGTGCATGTGGCACTCATAAAAAGATAGGAAGAGGAAAGAGGAGAGAGTGGAGTGGCACAGGCCAACACACGGGGATGCAAGATTCCACGGCCATAGGTGTGTTTGGCCGCGTAGGCGTGGTTTGGTGCATGGCGAAGCAGAGGCGATGGTCGTCGTCGTTGCTACCTAGTCCGCGCCGATGCAAGAACATGCTCCGGCAAGGGCGAGCAGGAGCGGCAGGGGAGGAACCAAGCATCGACATCGTGGTGGGTGCTGGTAAGCGGCAAGAGGCCGGCCGGAGTCTATATGCATAGTGACACGGCGGCGCACAAGGTGTTGCCAGAATGCACACCCCACACAGACATAAAAAGTAGCATTGACGAAATGCCAGTGGAGCTAATTTAACGGCCACCTGAAGTGGGATTCCAGAACCGGTGACATGTCAGTGGTTTACCCCTTCTTTCTTTTTACACAAAATGCCTTTTGTTTTGAAATATGAGGGACTAAAATTCATCCCAAAAAAGTTGAGGGGCAAGATGTGGACTTCTTGTAAACTTAAGGAACTAAAGATATGCTTTTATCATAAAAATAAAAACGGAGAAAAAGTATAATTCTCTCTTCTAGTATCCCGGCGGCCGCCAAGATCTCTCGTCTGCGTGTGATTTGTGCGGAAATAATCACTCCGCGTTAATCTCTCCTCTGCTAGTCAATTTCTTGGCATGACCACCCGCTCAGCGCTGGTTTAGCTGACTCCATTTTATATTCACATGTTGATGTTCATCTTGGCCAGACAGCAGCTAGCTAACCTAACATGTACGCCAAGGCGCTGACTTCGAAATTAATAGCAATCTGAGAAGTAAAAATTGTCATGGTTGCGGTTAGCAGCAAGCAAGTACAAAACAAGGTTAGAACTGTATGTATGGACCATCATTCTTGACCCTATCGGACCAATATTAGAACTGTATGTATGGAGTTCTAGCGAACACGGTTCAAATTAAGGGGAAACTTGATAGAGTAAAGCGTGATTACAAGAAAACCAAAGGAAACTCATGCAACTAATACATTATTATTGGAAAAAAAAAGTTATGCAGAAGAAAATTAGGACTGCCGTATTCGATACGGGCCGAAAATTTAAATTACAAATTTATTGCTATGTAGGTGAGCCATGAGAGTGGTGACGATTCGAAATGGCGGAGGTAGAGTAGCTACGGCTTGGTGGCAAAGGTGGCGACGACTCGCAGCCTCAGCAACTGCTGGGCGGTTTCATCATCACGTGCCCCTCCTTGTTTCTCCTAGCTGCATGAATGTCCGTCACACATCAGTAACCATTCATTTATTGGCACACTCATGAATATGTAGCCAGTTAATATATACTACTCTATTTTCTTTGCGGAGAATATATAATGATGTTTGATATTACCTGAATAGGGAATCTTGGACTAGGTGGATCTCGTGGTACCGTTGAGGATGTTGTCCAGCAGTTGCGAGAAGGGTGCCGGTAGATTCGGCTTATCAGGGACCTGGAGGGGGTGAAACATCCCACCAGGGGAATTCTTTGCCATGGCATGAAGAACCTATAGCATATAGGCGTCGCGCATGAGTGAGTTGATGTAATTACTAAATTGTCATGAAACTTGGATTAGTGTATCTCCAATCTTATACTTACGTGGTTGTTCGCGTCTCCGCCGAGAGTAAACGTGTGGACAGGTACTTTTGAGACGAAGTCCTTGGCTCCATCAAAGTAGTCCCCCTTGTTGATGAGCCCATCGGAGAAGAGCAAGATGATGCTATTCCAGTGTCCACGGTAGCTGATCAGTTTGTGGGCCTCGGAGAGGCCAGACGCCATGTTCTTCGTGCAGGCGGACCGTCTCCAGGACGGGCTTTTTCTGTAGCCTTTTAACTCTGTATCGGTCGAATCAACTATTTTCATATCAGACGTGCACGTGTTCGGGGTTGACATGACATAAGTGTAACCAAGGCAGCTATCCACGAGACGGATGAGCTTCTCTTGCACCAACCAAAAGATATTGTCCACAGTTTTATAATCTGGGGTTGAGGTGGTACTGTCAAATGCATACACAATCACCATGTCTAGTGGCCACTTCCCTACAAATCAATATGCCATTCATTCAATTATATATATGTTCCTAGCAAGCATATATTATGATTACTCTTGAATTCAGATTGGGTCGAATATTTGTTGTTACATATACCTGCGCCACTGAGGATGGTATCCACCAGCCTCGAAAAAGGCACCGATAGACTCGGTTTTTCCGGGACGGGGAGGGTGTGAAACGTGCCTCCCGGTGAATTTATTGCGATGGTGAGAAGATCCTATAGCATATACACATGATATGTGCGCAAATTGAATTGATTAATAAGATGGACATAATTTGGATTAGAGTAAATCTGGTCAAATACTTACTTGGTTATATGCATCTCCACCAAGAGTAAATGTGTGCACTGGAACTTTGGAGATGAAGCCCTGAACTCCATCAAAGAAGTCGCCCTTGTTAATCAACCCATCAGAGAAGAGCAAGATGATGCCATTCAGGTGCCCGTGGTCGCTGATCAGTCTATGTGCCTCAACGAGGCCAGCTGCCATGTTGTTCTTGCATGAATCCCTTCGCCAAGCTGAGCTTCTTGTGTACCCATTTGCCTCTATCTCTGTGCGGTCAACTAGTTTCATCTCAGATGTGTACATGTTAGGGGTCGACATGACGTATGTGTAGCCAAGGCAACTATTCACAAATTGGGTTAGCTTCTTTTGCACCAACCAATAAACCTCACGATTCACCTTGTCCCTAGCCGGTGTCAAGGTAGTGCAATCAAATGCCGACACAATCACTACATTTAAAGGCCACCTCCCTGCACATAATATTGACCATTCATCATTCAGTCAATCATATGTTTGTTTCCTAGGAAGCATGTTTTAGGGAATACTCCTATATTGCGATTGGATCGGATGGTTTTGCATATATACCTGAAGTGGGACTAGGATTCTTCTCACTGTGCATCGTGGTATCATTAAGGATGTTATCCAAGAGTTGGGAGAAGGGCACAGATAGGCTTGGCAAGTCCGGAACAGGGAGGGGGCTGAACATCCCGCCTGGGGAATTTGCTGCAATGGTGCGAAGACCCTGTAGCATATACACATGATATAGATAAAAATGAAATTAATTATTTTTAAAAATATATATTATATGGACTGGCTTAGCTCAAGTCAGATACATACATGGTTATATGCATCTCCGCCGAGGGTAAACGTGTAGACGGGCACACTGGAGAGGAAGTCCTCAGCTCCGTCAAAGAAGTCGCCTTTGTTGACCAACCCATCAGAAAAGAACAAGATGATTGCATTCATGTTCCCATGATCTTTGATTAGTCTATGTGCTTCATAGAGTCCTGTCATGTATTTGACACAGGCGGTCCTTTTCCAGGACGGGCTACTTTTGTAGCCATTTCCGTTTATCTCAGCAGAGTCAACTGATTTCATATCTGACGTGTAAGTATTAGGGGTTGACATGACATATGCGTAGCCGAGGCTGCTACCCCTAATGCGGGTGAGCTTCTCTTGAACCAACCAAAAGACACTATCTACCTTATACCAGTCCGGTGTCGATGTGGTGCAGTCAAATGCATACACAATCACCACGGCCAGTGGCACCTTCTCTGTACGTCCATCCACTGGTTCACTCATAGTGGGTGATGGGAATTAACTGCATGCATGTGTAGATGTAGTGTGTCAACTTTTTTTGACTCATGTGTAAGGGAAATCGAGCAAAAAGAGAGCCACAGACACACATAATATGTAATTTTTCATCAATGTGTGTACGTAGCTGCACATAAAAATGTAAGTGCACAGAAGATACAAGTTCTTATATTCACAACCACCTCTTTCTATATTGACCTTAGTTTCCTTATGAATGAACTGCTGAGTAAACTTGTAACCCCCCCCCCCCCACACACACACACATATTTATTAGTATGTTTTTGAAATCAAACTTTTCTATTTGACCAACTTTATAGCAAACTATAAATGTCCATATTACTAAATGAAAATATACTTAATGATTACAGATTTGATAGTGTAGATGTTGATACTTTCCAACAAACTTGGTCAAAGATAGAGATGTTTGACTTTTGAATAATAATAATAAACCTTATAAAAAAGGTATTGAGGGAGAACTATGTTTTAAATGTATGCTCTTGCATGAATTTTGTGTGTGTCATTGCAGTCCCTAATTTTATGCGAATAAAAAAACTACATCAATAATTAACTAATCAAAAGGTCATGAATCTATGATAATTTTAGCAACTTAAGAGGTAATCCCTAAGAGTGAACGTGCCGCCACCATCTGAGATCCTTATAAGACCAAAGATACATAATGAGCTGAGCCCTCTAGGATATATTGATTGTCATTCACACTAAACAAGTAGCGTATTATTTTCATGTAGCAATCAGGAAAATCCATTTCTTGCTACACACAAATGCTTTGGGGTTTATCTTGTACAATAATATGTTTGTTCATTCTCAGCTACTCCCTCCGTCCGGTGAAAAGTGTACATATAGAAATTTTAGGACAAATTATGGAATGAAGTAAAAAATGCATTGGAAAGATGCAAGCCACCATCTCTGTCCTCTTTAATTATCCAACCCCGATGAGCTAAGTGCATGTAGAAATTAAGGAGACCATGTGTAGAATGTAATTGGTCTTGATTACCGCGTGATGAGAGAGAAGCTTTTTTTTCACTTTAAGTGTATTGGGAAGATAGACGTACACTTTTTTGTGGAAAAATTCTAAACCCAAATGTACTACCTCCGTCTTGGTTTATTGGTCCTCATTGTAATTTGAACAAATATTTAACTAACAAAATGTTAATGGATGTGAACAAAAATTATATCGTCGTTGTGATATAATTTTTGTTCACATCCATTAACATTTTGTTAGTTAAATTTATGGTCAGGATTTGGCACAAAATACAATGTAGACCAATAAACCAGGACGGAGGTAGTAGATGGTCTAAATAGATCATACATTGAGAAGTTGATGCGGCCTTAAAAATTAATTTAGATGAAAATGTTTCTCCATTAAGCAGGTAAGTGACACATGTACATTCTTTAAATTTAAAACTAAAGTGTTTTTGTCATGTCATCTAATACCATATTAACTTGGCAGTTGCGCTCTCTTTGTCAACACAACACACTTGCTTTAACGTTTATATATATAATACGATACAGAAAACACAAGAAATACCAGAAAGGTTTATGGTGGCCTTGCTTCTTTATGCGAGCTAGCTAGCTAGATTTATGACATCTTTTCTACTTCCATTGCTCTGCTTCCTGTCAAGTTGTTTGGTTCTAATTTGAAAGAAATTCTGAGATGGTCCCGGCAAATGCGAACATTTGATTTCTGCAATTCAATGGCTAGTAGATTTATTACCTCTTCGAAGGTATGAGGTTGTCGACAAGTTTGTGGGGGTCAATGCAGACTTTTCTCTATGTACAAAAAAGTAAGGTAATAATAATTAATTAAACCATGGTGTTAAATAAGGAAATATACAATATGCTCATTAATATTAATATCTTGCTAATGGACATATTTGCACTTGATGTTACTTTGGCCTGGATTAATATTTATTAGTCAACTACATGTTTATCATATAGAAGTATGAGCTGTATATTCATGTAGCGAGTAAAATATAGTAAAACTCTATTCACCTAATACTATTGGATGGTAACAGAAAAACTATTTTAATTTGCAAAGAAATTGTCCTGTAGTTTTGCTGAAATTTGCACAATTAAATAAAAGTTAGGTGACATGTGATTAAGAAATGAGAAAAACTGGGGTTAACTAAAGTTTTTCTTTAGCGATATTTTTTACCGGCATATAAGGCATCCTACATGTTATGTAGTCGTCGCGAGGTGGTCTAGGGATCTAGATGTAATTTTTACTTCAGCCCTTTTTTGACAGTTGATGAATAGATTTTTCCCACAAAAAAAAGGTATGCAAACTTTGATTACGTGGACTTGTTTCTTCATGCAAGCTAGCTAGTAGTAGATTTATGACATAGTTTCTACTTCCATTGCTGTATCTGCTTCCTGTGAAGTTGTTTGGTTCTAGTTTGAAAGGATAGTTTTTGAAAATAGTACTACCTAGCTAGTGATTTTCATTTGTGATATAGTTTAATGATCAACGCATGCTATATCAGGACCTACCTCGCAACAGATTGACATATATGAGGACGCCTACAACGGGCATTTCTGAAGTAACCAACAAAAGAACAAGATATAAAAAGTAGTATACAGAAGAGATTAGCAGGCAAGAGTTGCAGCACTTGGACATACATACCTGGAGATTGATATAGCCGGCTGCTAGCTAGCTCGAGGGACGGGGCACGCGTGTCTGTGTGTTTGTGTGAACGAAATGAGTGTGGTGCTAGATCCATATCGAGCTGCTCTTAAATAGAGGGAGTTGCAGAGGAGGTGTACTCCACTTGTAGCTAATAACTAAAACAAAATATTGACACAGCTGTTTGCCTCACCACGATCGGGATCCATATGCACTTTGGTAGCACGCAAGACACGGTAAATCTAGCACGGTCTACTAGTATAGGCATGTGCATGCAATTTACACTCATCAATGTGCACACCTTCCTATAAGAAGATCAGGATCCATGTGCACTTTGGTAGCACGCAATTTACACTCATCAATCTACACGGTGATCATCTCCCTCTATCCATGGCCAGCAAATAAGCATGTATGTATGTGAAGATCGGTCTTCCATCAAGTACTACATCTCATGAGACTAACACAAAAAGGATTCCAATTCAATCTTGTATTTTCATTTCAAATTTTAGTTCTAGCGGGACTGACAAAATTCTAAGACATGGACCTATTATCTCAGAAGCAAATCGATCTGTCCACAAGCAGGACAAACTGACGATAACTAAGGGCGCGTTTGGTTCTCGATCGGGCAACTGCTCACCTCGCCTCGCCAACCAAGGAAGCTAAGGCTTTGATTCTAGGGAGAGCATACGCGTTTGCATGCATGTGCATTCTGGCAGCAGCACGCAACACACGGTGAATCTCCCATGGGCATGGGCCAATGTAATCAACTACTCCAGTATATGCACGTGCAGTTTATACACTCATCAATGTGCACACTTCACTATGTCCTCCCTCCATCCACGAGCACATTGAAACGCGGATAGTTTAGTTTGCCAAGTTGTTGATTTAGTTAGTATACAACGTCAGGTAAGAAAGTTGACTCCGTGCTTCTACCAAGACGAGCAGTATATTATATATCTTATGAACCCCAGGTACACAAAAACAGACGGCTTCACTAGACTCAAGCGTTAATCACGGCGCCTAATTAAACTAATTAAACTTTCCGTGATCTGATCTGCACGACTTATCCAACCCATGTGACGCTGAGCTGCCCAGGCACTCCGGTATTAATTTTCATGAAACTTCCAAGAATACACGTTTGATTATGGCAAACCCCCCAGGATTTGAAATTTTAACTAAAAAGGGCCTAGTTTATTACAAGCGCCTGTCATTTCTTGTTTGTCGAGTCAACCGGCCAGAAATCCAGTAGCATAACGAAGTTATATTGTATAAAGATGGACGAACAAGGACCATACAAGTTCTAAATATGCGAGAGCAGCAATACAATAGGCAACCTTTTTTCCTGTGTATTTGGGTGATTTCTAACCAACTTGTGTGCTTTCTTCGAAAAGGAGGATTATCTCGGGCCTCTGCATCAAACGATGTACACAACCATTTATTAAAATGATCCAAGTATCAAAGTGCAAGAACAAGTCGGGTAAAATAAAATACTCCCTCCGTCCTAAAATTCTTGTCTTAGATTTGTCTAAATATGGATGTATCAAGTCACGTTTTAATATTAGATACATCCATATCTAGACAAATATAAGACAAGAATTTTGGGACGGGGGGAGTATAAACAGGACAAAGAGCCACAACCAGTAAAATAAGCCACTGTGCCTACACAAATACCCTATTATCGGACCGTCATCTAAGCAGGTTAAACGTAGCACGTCGGTTCCACCCAAAGGTCATGAGCTCCCTCGCTCTTGCATGGTGTAGTAATGACCACGTATGGACTCATCCAGACGCTCGGTAGATAACCTATAGAACTTTTGAATATTTGTTCTGTTAAATACACAATCGTTCAGACAGTTCTAAATAGCCCAAAGTAATGCACTCCACCCTTCCTAACCAATTACCAAATAAATTTGATATACTATTAGGTGGAGGTATGTTAAAGGACTCGTGTATTGTTGGCCGCATGAGCTTGGCAAGTTGGGAATTAAGGAATAAGTGTCGAATTGTTTCCTCATGGTCAAAGAAACAACAACGTTTACTACCTTTCCACCTGCGCTTTGCCAAATTTTTCTTGGTAAGAATCACACTCTTATGCACAAACGACATGAAAAAATTAATCTAAACTTTCCGCAGCAGTTCCTGTGCGTGTCTCAGCAATCATACGCAAAAGAATTGGACGGAACAAAGTGGTTTGTGTGGAACACCTTTATTCAAGACTTCTATATGATCGAGCTAAGTAACGAGCACACGAAAAAATAACGGAAATTGTTTTGAACTAAAAAATAAAAATTGCTAAGATAAAAATCACACAGCTGATTCGATGGGGCGCCCCTATATCTGGCCTTAAGCGAGTCGCTACAGGGGAGACCGATATTGGTCGGCCCAGACTTTCGTTTTTTGCTTTATTTTTTAACTTTATTTATACTTTTAATATTCTAAATATATATTCCAAAAACACTCTATAAAAAACATTTTAAAAATGTCGACCAAGCAATTGAAAAATACCAAATGTGTATAAAAAATGTTTATGATGTATACAAAAAATGTATAAAAAAACATGATCATGTATTTAAAAAAATAATATTCTAGCATTTGATTTTTTTTTCAAAAAGTATTCGAAAAATGTTGATCAAGCATTTGAAAAATGTTAAATGTGTATAAAAAAATTTCACCATGTATAAAAAAATGATGAAATGCTTTTATCATGTATATAAAAATGTTAATCAAGCATTTCAAAAAAATTTGAGTAAGTATTTTAAAAATGCTAAATATGTGTAGAAAAAATGTTGCTCATGTATTAAAAAAGACGAATATTTTTATCTTGTATATGGAAATGTTAATCAAACATTTGAAAAAAAAATTGAACAATTATTTGTAAAATGTTGATCAACCATTTCACAAATGTTAAATGTGTATAGAAAAAGTGCTGACCATGTATTAAAAAAATATGATTTTTTATTATGTACATAAAAAATTTTATTCAAGCATTTTAAAAAATGTTGAACAAGTATTTGAAAAATGTTAATCAAGCATTTGGAAAATGTTAAAAAAAGTATAGAAAGAATGTTGACCATGTGTTAAAAAAAATCTTTATCAATCATCTAAAAAATATTTAAAATGTGTATAAAAATCTTGACCATGTATTAAAAGAATGTTAAATTTGTATTGAAAAAATGTTAGACATACGGTAGAAAATTGTTGTTGACATATACGGATAATTGTATAAATGAAAAACAAAAGAACCAAGAAAACCAAAAATGAAAAAAATAAACCAAAGAAAAACGGAATAAAAAACTAAAGGAAAATTAAATAATCGGGGAAGAAAAAAGGAAAAAAAATAGAAAAGAAACAAAAGAAAACAAAAAAGGGAAAATCTGGAGAAAATCGGCTCGACTTGCTTCAAGTAGGTCGCGCCGCCTCTACTTAACACGAACAGTCGGCTGGCGCAATGGTTAGCAGCGTTCGTTGTCTTCCTGATCCCTCATTCTCCCCTTTTTCTTCTATTTTTATTAACTGTGCGCGAAATAGGCCAGCCCGACTACTGTAGCTGCTTCAGCGAGACATCCTGCAGGTTCCCTAAAGGCGAGATAAAGTCGTCGTGGATTCAATGTTTCGCTCATGGAGTCACCCGGGCTCTGGATGGGCTGGTTGACATCGTTCCTCTGGGCTTCTAGCCTGTGGGGGTTATTATCTCCGAGTTGGAGCCTGATGGGTCCAACCAGAGAGCCCACGCCTCGGCCCCCTTGTTGTTGGGGCGAGGCTTCTTCGCCGTCTCGTAGCAAGTCTCTCTTCCTTTCTTCCCGGCTATAAGTGCCATCGAAACCAGTGACCAACATTCATTTGTTGTGCTTCTCTGTGCAGGTGTCTATTCATTCTTCTAGGAGGAAGAAGAAGAGTGATTTAACGCTAAAAAACCCAACAATGTTGCTTAATGAGCATGAGGATCGTATATATATGATTGACGTTGAACCACTTCCATATTTATACCCATATTGCAACAGGCAATTACCTAGTTAACTAAGAAATCCATAGAACATGTTAAGGCTGAGTAATTTTCTTCTAGCCTGTTAGCTTGTCCTACTGTTCCCAAATACCCCAACCCAATCAGTCCACGTTCCCAATAAAGCAAAAACCTGTAAACGGATCACTACCTCCATGCCATGGGAAATTGATGTTTTCCTTGCAAGCAAATTCATTGTACTAGGTTCATGCGGCATGCTGCGGGCCACACGCTTTCACCCTCCTTTTGCATTGTTTGTCATTCGGTAAACCACTCCATAGACTGACGGTGGTAAACCATTTGGGGAACAAAGCAAATGAAAGCCAAATCTAACAAATAAGCTTTATCAACCCACTTTGTTATTTGAAGAAAAAGATGTATAGGAATAACCTCCATGCATATGCTAAGTACATGTAAGTAAGAGATTCGTACATAATGATTTAATCTTTGGGCAGAGACAGATCAAACATGAAACTAAACAAACATATCCATGGCGATAACATAACTTAATGCCTTACGTACAATAACACAGCGGACAGAAGCAGACTAAGGCATATCCTAGTGGTGGGAAGGGGCTGATGCCTTCTCACCCACCTAGGTTCAAGGCATGGTACTTGCAATTTGGGTTTGTTGCACCAATTATACCGTATGGGCGCGGACAGAAATTCACATTTCATTACAGATGCATATCATGAGAACTTTAATCTATGTTAATCGTGATCTCATTTAGTTATGTGAAAACTGATTTGCCTTGCATACAAGATTTTTATATGTCCTGTCTAATGAGTCGATGCCTTTTTGAACCAGTAATAAATTTTAATTTCTATCAGTTAATCTTGGTAGCATGACTATACCAGCATTCATGTGCATCACTATTCTACCAATGAATGCATTACTACTATATTGATAATTTCTTATCTTTTTATGCTCACTCTCTCTTTTTCCCGAGACATGCTCACTTGTAATGACCCGTAGTCCAGAAGAGGCGGGGATTTGTTTTTTGTTGTGCATTGCATTCGTGCATACAATTTTGGGGTCAATTTAAACTTTCAATTAAACTTGGATGAATTTGACCATATTAGAAATTTGGGTATGACCTTTGCGTAATTTTAGAGTTTTGTATCACAATTCAAATAAGTATATGACTTAAGGACTAAAGTGCAAAGTGCAATTATATATCAGCTGGAAATTGGATTAAATAAATAAAACAATGATGAATAAGAAATACACAATTCAATTATATAGTTCCATAATACAAAGGTTTAGAACATCTTGTAATTTCAAACGGTGGGAGTACTTATTTGTTTTCTTTTTTGAACGAAGCTACTAATATTTGGTAGAGAATATAGTTTATAGCAATGCAAGACATTGTGTGTGTGTGTGTGTGTGTGTGTGTGTGTGTGTGTGTGTGTGTGTGTGTGTGTAAAGTTTATCGCACCGGCATCGGCATGGCCTCTCCTCCGTCGCTGGTGCTGGAGCTGGAAGCAAGCGCCGCAGGCTCAGGTCAGGTACTCAGGTCAGGTCAGCTTCCCACCCGCATGCCCACCATGTGCTTGTGCTTATGCTTATGCCCATGGAAAGGTTCGTTCCGCCGCGACCTACCTAGCTCCCTGTCATAGCACAAACTACTCTAGAAGTCTAGATTGGACGGATGCAGCTGCCATCCAACTTATCATCCTGCATGCTAACAAATAAGTATGTTGGGACGGAGCTCATGTGCGATGCCGGCGCCTCCAGCTCTGCTCTCAGCCCAGCACAAGAAAAAGGTCCGGGCCAGACTGCCCATTCCATCCCATGCTGCTCTACTGTACCAACACGCCACCAATGCTTCTCTCCCTCTACGTCAGCTTACTTGCGTTAGCCCAAACTACACACACTCTGCATCATCAGCCAGGTTTTCTTTTCACAAGAAAAAATAATTTGGCCAGACTTCTCAAACCCACATAACTTCAGGACTCTCTCACGACTCAGCCCAACTCAACCCCCCTTTTGCAGCTAGCTAAGATCAGGCAGGCGGCAGCGGCATCCATCACCGGCGAACCATCAAGGTATGTACTAGTGCACACTCCTCTCCTTTAATTTGCAGCTACCAACAGCCTGTTTACCATCTATTTCCTTTTGATTCCTTGATGCAGGCGCCCTTGTCCATCCCTGCATCCGGCCACGGGATGGCCGAGACCGCCCTCGGCGCCGCACAATGGGTGGTGAGCAAGGCGCTAGCCCCCGTCGCGGATGGCGTGCTGGAGGCTTGGGCGGCCACCAGGGCATTTGGCCTCAACATCCAGGCCCTCAAAACTGAACTGGAGAAGGTGCAGGCCACGCTCGAAATAGCCGCCACCAAGGAGCTCCCCGGGCTGGCCACGGAGAAGATGCTGCAGAAGTTGTGGGACTCGGCGCACAATGCCGAGGACTTGCTGGACGAGCTGGACTACTTCCGCATCCACGACGAGCTCCACGGCACGTACGACGCTGCCGACCAGCACGGGGACGATGCCCTCCGCAACCTCGCCTTTGATGCCCGCCACACCATCAAAGCTCTTGGCAAACTGGTCAACTGTTTCCCATGGCAGCGTGCTGAGCTCCAGCAGAGGCCAACCAGCATCATCCAGGAGTTCAGCGGATGCATGCCCAGCCTCGGTAAACTGCTCCTTTCCTCATGTTCCCCACATCCACATGTTCGTGGTGATGAAGATCGTGGCATTGCGCAAGAAACACCGATGCCTGAGTTTAACAGGGCTGATTTCTCCCAAAGGATGAAGGACACTGTAGAGCAACTAAAGCTTATGCGTATTGATGTTAAGGATATTCTGCAGACTTGTGGCCACAGAACTGTCCTAGACATTTCCCAGCGTCGTGCCACCACCACACCTCAGAGTGCAGAGCCAAAACTGTATGGGAGGGACCATGTCATGAATAATATCATACATGATATCACCGAGGGTCAATACTGTGACAAGGGTCTAACCGTGCTTCCGGTTATTGGTCCGGGGGGAATGGGGAAGACAACCATGATACAACACATATATAACAACCAACAAGTGCAGAATCATTTTCCAGTCAGGATTTGGATATGTGTGTCGTTCAATTTCAACCTGGATAAGGTGCTGGAGCAGATTAAAGAAGATACCCTTACGGTTGAAGGTGAGAATGGGTGTAGCACAACACAAGAGCTGATTGAACACAGATTGAAACACAAAAGGTTCTTACTTGTATTGGATGATATATGGCAGTTTACTGATGTGGATGACTGGAAAAAACTATTGTTGATACTCGGCAAGTCACAAGAGAAGGGTTCCGTGATTCTAGTCACAACTCGGCAAAAAGAAATAGCAGACCAGGTTAAGAAAAGTGCAGAGCCAAAAGAACTGAACGGTTTAGAACCTGGAGAGTTTAAGAAGTTATTCCTTGTATATGTCTTTGATGTTGAGCAATGTCCAGGGGATAAATGTTTTTTGCTTGACACTGGAGATAAGATAATGGGAAAACTGAAGGGCTCCCCTCTTGCAGCAAAGACCGTTGGTAGATTACTGAGGACAGACCCTAGTTTGGCTCATTGGAAAAGGGTCCTAAACAGCAAACAATGGGCGAAACAGTCCAATGGAATTATGCTTGCCTTGGAGCTTAGCTATGGCTTTCTCCCTTTCCATTTGCAGCGGTGTTTTTCCTATTCTGCATTATTTCCTGAAGATTACCGTTTCAGAAGCCGTGAGCTCATCAGCCTATGGATCGGACTAGATATTTTGACACCTTCTGATCAAAACCCAACCTTTGAAGGCATAGGTCTGAGCATTTTGAATGATCTAGTCATCCATGGATTTTTCAGAGAATATAAAACTGATGGTGGTCTGCGGTATGTTATGCATGACCTACTGCATGAGTTGGCATTGAAGGTTGCATCACATGACTGTCTTCGTCTTCGTCTCCCTGATGTTGGATCGGTAGAAATTAAGCCATCCACCCGACACTTGTCTATAAGCATAGAGAACTTGGGTGGATATAATGGTCAAAAATTAAAGAGGGAATTGGAAAAACTGAAGACAAGATTGAAGGTTGAACATTTGCAAACACTGATGTTATTTGGAGCAATGGATGAAGGTTCTGCTAAGATATTTGGTGATTTTCTCGGGGAAGCAAATGCTCTTCGTGTTCTTTATTTGCCCCTCCTGAAGTATCCCGTGGAGTCCATGGCACATAATTTTTCAGGACTTGTCCACCTACGATTCCTATGTCTAGGGTGTTTACCAATTAACATCTCTAAATTTTATCATCTAAGGGTTCTAGATCTTAAGTCATGGTCTAGCAGTGGTGATTTTCCTGAAGACACAAGCAACCTTGCAAAATTGTGCCATTATTATACCCCAAGAGATGATAAGCTTCATTATGATATTTGTAATGTGGGAAAAATTCAGCTCTTGGAAAAGTTGAAGGTATTTCGGGTCAATAAAAAAAATGAAGGATTTGAACCAAAGCAACTAGAGCCACTGACCAAGCTATGGGAGCTTGGCATCTACAACCTTGAGAAAATACATACAAAAAAAGAAGCAGCTCAAGCAAAACTGATTGAGAAGAAATACTTGAGGAGGTTAACATTGGATTGGGATAGTAAGCGATCTAGTGATGAGCCTGGTGTGGAAGCAATGGTTCTTGAGTGCCTTCGACCACATGAAAATCTTGAAGTGTTGTGCATTAGAGGGCACAGAGGCCCCACTTGTCCAAGATGGCTGGGTGATGAGCTTGCTGTTGAAGCTCTACAATTTCTTCGTCTTGATGGTGTTTCTTGGAAGGTTTTCCCATCTTTACGGAACATGGGGGATCTTTGTGAGCTTGAGATACAAGATTGTCCAGAATTCTCGTCTGTGATTCCCACCTCCTGGATTGAGAGTTTGCGTCGCGTCTCGATTGAAGGTGTCAAGCTACTAAAGAGGTTTGCATACTCAAAATCATCACATGGAGCACAACTGGAAATCATTGGATGGGGTGATCTGCAAAGGTTAGACCAAGTGTTAGTTTTCGATAAAGAAACAGGTCTTGAGAAGCTGACACTCGAGAGATGCCCACCTTTGGAGTTGAAGCACCTTCTGATGCTAACCTCGCTGAAGACACTGATTTTAAAGCATTCAGCTGGTCTGGCTGGTCTGGCTGGACTACTAGGAGGTCAGGGTGATGTGGAATGGCAGCTCCCTGTTGAGCACATCGAGATCTGCCACTTACATGGTAATAGTTGGAATGAATTGACAGAGCTCTTCCCACACCTCCCAAAGCTCTCCAAATTGGAGATACGGGATTGTAAAAACATAAAACAGCTGGTAGTGGGGGTGGATCTGCGACAAACAACACCAGAGATGGGGGGAGGTGAAATAACAGCAGCAACGGAGGAAGAGGACGATGGAGTGCTGCTCTTCCCAGCTCATCTCTGTGACTCACTACAGAAATTGAAGTTCCTTTCATGCCCAGAGCTGGTCCTGGTGGACCCGCCAACTCTTGTTCCTGGAGGAGGATGGCTCCAAGCCTTGCGATCCCTCCAGAGATTAAGCATAAAGTATTGCCCAAAGTTTCTATCTGCCTTCTCGTTTTCCACTCACATTTTCCCTTCCTCCCTGCAATTCCTGGAGCTTACGAAACTAGAAGGGATGGGGACACTAGAGCCTCTCTCAAACCTTTCTTCTCTTACCAGATTAGTATTGGAATTTTGTGGAAAGGACCTGAAATGTCAGGGACTGCAGTCTCTCCTTACCACCGGCGGCCAGCTCAAGGAATTGGAAGTCAGGGGCAGCCATGGATTCTTTGCTAATTGGGATCCAAATCCCAGACGGGCTTTGGAGGATGTTGAAGGAGGACAAGAGCAGCCAACACAGCTTGTTTCATCCACGCTGCGGAAGCTTTGCACAGACGACGCAGCTGGACTCCTTGCTGCACCCATCTGCAGCTTCCTTTCTTCCTCTCTCACCAAGCTGAAACTTCATGGGTATGGGCCTGAAGGGATGGATCGCTTCAGCAAGGAGAAAGAGGACGCCCTTCAGCTCCTCTCCTCCCTCCAGAAACTTGAGTTTAGGCATTTCCACCATCTTCAGCAAATCCCTGCAGGGTTGTGCAACCTTACCAGCCTCAAGATGTTATCAATCAACCACTGTACTGCCGTCTCGTCATTGCCCAGCGATGGCCTCCCCAAATCACTGGAAAAGCTAGATGTCTATGACTGCAGCGAGGTGCTAAAACGGCAGTGCAGGTGGATGTTGGGAACCATCCCCAAAACCATAAGAGGATGATCCAAGGTAACAAACACATACTTTCTCGTGTTCTTCCATGTTGCCCTTTTCCTGCGACCCTGCTTAATAACACTGCATTTATTCCCATCCAATGAGCAGGACAATGCCTTGGAGTTCCCTTGTACATTCTTCTAGCCATGTAGTGCTCTGCTCTTTCCATACATACACACTTGCCACATGCATGACATGAGGGTCTTGTGGACGCTGTCTTCCTTCCTGTACAAATTATCTGGTGAGTTTCGAGCATGGCTCCTGCTGTACTTCCAGTTATACTCGCCGCAAAAAGTTAAAATGAAATCCACTTATACTTCAGATTTTCATTTTCTTCTCAACAACAGTGAAAGTATTTCAGATTTGTTTGTCAACGCCCCTTATCTTTCCACATTGCGAGAAACCAACGTCACTAGCAGCTAATACCTTCTGCAAGTCTCTTTTCTTTTCTACCTAGATGTAATTACCAACGTAACTCACTTGTTTTGGTTCTCTGTGCAGGTGTTCGTTTGATCTCGTAGGCTTCTTCATATTTGCATTTTAAATTTGGGTTATTGTTATTCATCAAGACGCGGTAGTCTACTTGCATAATTTGGGTTTCACAATCAGAATTATGGAATAAATGAGAATATGAGTGAAGAAACTGAAGAAACTCATATTAAGGTTATAAAATGTTTTCATCCACTCTACGTTATTGTCAATACCAGGTGTTGATGCATTCTAATTTCTGATGGCTTGCTGTTCAGGTGTTCTTGTGCTTCTGATGGATGTCTGAAGCTTGTCGCCCGGTAACGTCGCTCAGACTGACTTAAATTGCTGCATGGTTTGTATTTTCCTTCATTCAGGACAATGTATTGCAAAGTATTCAGACTCTGGCCGGCAGAACCATGCCAAGCACTTACACATTTTGTTTACTGAACCTTTGCCAGCCAACATAACATGGAATGGAAGGTACCCTACCCTGCCTGCTGGCAAAATGTTCAGCTTGTCCTTGAGCCAGTTTATCCCATAATCATGATGGTATGCAAGGAGTGCCACACTCGTACTCGATGGCTCCAGCAATGTGTGCACCTGAAACACTGCAGAACATTGATTCATGTGAGGTAAATAGGCCCAAGTGATCTCCAACTCTGCAAGATAGTTATGCATGAACTGACATCAAAATATTTCAGAATTGGCTTGCAAGAAGTCCATGGAGTAGGAGTTATGCAGATCTATAGAGATGCAGTATGCTTGCTGGAGCCATGCTAAGGAAGAAGCAGAGTGACACATTGGCTAGCATAGCAGAAGCGTAGCCTGCAGCTTGGTACGTATGTGATCGCAGCTTGGTACGTCGCCCGGAACTAAATTTCCATGATGATTGAGCACATCAATTACTCAATGTGTGCACTACAGATGGTTAGCATTTTGTTCATTCGGTATTAGTAATATGGCAAATTTATTCTGACCCTAGCCGGCAGAACCGTGCCAAAGTAATAATACTCGCATTTCTTCCTTATCGACGCAGTCATAATAATCCTGGAAGATTTCCCCCCCAAAAAAAGGATGATTTGTTGGCTTTATGAGGCGATGAGAAGACGTGGGAGGTGACCATCTCCCCTGCTTTTCAACCATACAGACCCGATGCTTGCTTGCTTGAGTAGTATCTGCTGGAAGGTTGTCTTCTTCGGCGGGCGGTAGACGGCGGCGGTTAACTGGCTTCAACACATTTCAGAATAGGCTGCCAAGGAGGGTGATGAATTGACTTACAACCAGTCTGTGGAATATCTGAAGCGTCTTCTGAAGAAATCGACGCTTGTCATGTTGCTAACTGAAGAAATCGACACTTGTCATGTTGCTAACTGAAGAAAATCGACACTTGTCATGTTGTTAACTGAAGAAATCGACACCCAGTGGTTCATGTCAAATTGAGCTCATGTTCCTCTACTTGGGGTTAACCCTAGCAGCTGTGAATTCACCTACTTGGTCTCTGCAGCTGTGATCACCTCCCCTGTTGGTGAAATAAATGGCCAGCTTGTGTTCTTCTCAGCAGAAGAATGCTAGCTGCTCATCCCAGCTGTGAACAAGGTCTGGTTTACCATCAGGCCTTGATGCAGTTGTTGAACCTGTGATGTTGTACAAAGTGAAATTTCTCTGTTGAAGTGTACATTCCTTCATAAAAAAAGGTGTTGTACTATATTACCATTGTACATGATAGACATGCTATGTATATTACCATTGTGTGTAAAAAACCAAAAACGGGTTTGGGGGTTGTTTCTTCAAAATTTCCCTTGTTGTTGTTGTTGCTCGATCACCACAAAAAAACAGAGCTTAATTAGTTTTTACCCTGACGATGAAATATGAGTGGCAGTAGACGGGGCCTGACTGGCATCATCTCAGGAAATAATTGATAGTGGTATTGTGCACGGCTACGGAGTGCTTGCCTTGTTGCTGCATGGTTTCAGAGCGGCGACTGCTGCTGCGGGTGGCAATAAGTATTTTCAAATTCATAAATATTTTTCCAAAAAAATGAATATTTGTAAAATTCAAGACAATTTTCTAAAATAGAGAACATTTTTCATAATTCATGATTAATGGGCAACGGCCTACTAGCGCTGCTACCAGGCCGTCGCCCATTAAGCTAGTGACGCGCCAGCCCTAAAGGCACTAAATACGAGGCGCTTCTATTCCTCGCCTTCAGCGAGTTTTTTTTTGTACTTTTGTTTATACTTTAAAATATTTTAAGCATACATATTACAAAAAATTCTACAAAAACAAATGGAAAATGTTGAATAACTAATTGAAAAATGGTGAACAACTATTTGAAAAATGTTGAACACATATTTGAAAAATGTTAATGACGCATTCGGAAAATGTTGAACAACTATTTGAAAATTGATGATCAAGCATTCAAACAAAAATGTAGAACAAGTGTTTTAAATATTAAAAAATGTTGAACGATTATTTAAGAAATGTTGAAAGAGTATATGAAAAATGTTAAACAAGTATTAAAAAATGTTGAACAAGTATTTGAAAAATGTTGAACTAGTAAGTATTAAAAATGTTGAACGAGTATTTAAGAAATGTTGAATAAGTATTTGAAAAATGTTGAACAAGTAGTTGAAAAAATGTTGATCATATATATAAAAAGTGTTAAACAGGTATTCAAAAAATGTTGAACAAATATTTAAAAAATGTTGATCATGTATATAACAATGTAGAATGAGAAACAAAAAGAAACAAAGATAAACCAAAAAAAATGAAAACCAAAGGAAAAAAGGAAATGAAAAAAACTGAAAAAACAAATGAGAAAACTCGGAGAACAAAAAAAACAAAAAGAAAGCAAAAAAATTTAAAAAAGAGAAAACCCGACTCTATTTCTCTACAAGTATGGTTCGCCCTACTACTATCATGAACAGAAAGCTAGTCTAGTGGCTTGACGCAGTCGCTCTAAACCAGGAGACCACGTCTGGAATCCCCACCGCGCTCCATTTTCTCGAAGGGCGTTCTTCGTCGTGAATGGGTCGGCCCGATTAGCGTATTCCCCTTAAGAGAGCGATCTTTCCCACCTCGCTTAAAGCGAGAAACAGTTGCCGCCCTAATTAAGGGGAGCTCCTATTAGACGTGTTCCGCGTCAAATTGGGGTCACGATGCATACAGGAGTCCCGAATGGGCCTGCCCATTAGCGTGGGTGCGCGTTCGTAACGCTCATACTGTAGCGCAATGGAAAAAATAAATCAAAATAACAAGCGATGTCAATAGCGCGCGTTCATAACGCTTGTACTTTAGCACACGGAAAAAAAATTACAATAGCATGCGCTGTCAAGTGGAATCGAATCCCAGAACAGTCAATTACAGAACACCATCGCTAACTACCGCACTTAACAATTGCATGTTACTATAGGCCAGCGCCAAAGGAAAGAACTAATCACAGAGCGCTAGATATGAACACCTTTTAAAAAAATTTGAACATTTTCATGCAAATTGTAAAAGAACAGAAGACAAGTAATTTCGGAAAATCTTAAAAATTTATGAAAGATGAGAATTTTTTAAAATTTTCTAGAATTTCAAACATTTTTTCAAATTGTGATCATTTTTCTAACAACGTTAATACACTTAAAATTTTCGATTTTTTTGGACATGTGCGAACAATATTTTAAGAAAAGTGAACATTTTTGACACTACGAAATATTTAAAAATCTATTTTTTTTATTATAAAGAATTTTAAAATTCGGAACAAATTCGGAAATATCTGCACAATTTTTTGAAACAACGAACATTGTTAGAAAATCTCGAACATTTTTTGAGTTTGACAACAAAATTTGAAAAACAGGAACCTTGTTTCAAATTCCTAAAAATGAAACCAGAACATTTTTCAATTTCTGAACAAATTTGGAAAAAATGATTTTTTTTTTAATTCTGCACAATTTTTGAAAACATGATTTTTTTAAGTTCCGGACACTTTTTCAATTTATGAACAAATTTATAAAACAGAACCATTATGAAAACTTCTGAAATAAAATTAAAAAAACAAAAAAATGATCATTTTTTAAACACAAAACATTTTCTCGATTCATGAACAAAATTTGGAAAAGGAAAAAAATAAAATTTTAAACTTTTTCTTAAAAGAAAGATGAATTTGAAAAAGCAAACAAGAAAAGGAAAGGAAAAGAAACAAAAGCAGAAGCAGGAAAAGGAAAAGGAAAATAAACTTGAAAAAGAAAAAAGAAACAGAGACAGAAAAAAAGATAACAAAAGAAGCGAAAATCCGAGAAAACCCGGTTCTAGACAGTTCCCAAAACCGGTTTTGGGATCCTGTAGCGCACTCTTCCTGTAGCGCACGTTAACACTGCTGAAAATATGTCGTTCGCTATTACTCTTCCCTAAAGAAGCGCTCCCTTGTCTAAAAAAAACTAAGTACACAGGCTATTCAGAATTACATGAACACTCAAGAGAGTTGCTGTGTGCAAAAGGTTGTGGAGCAATCTGAGCTTCAGAATGAGATAGATGATAGAAAGGCTCAGCTTGAGAGGAGCAGGATTCAAAGAGAGGCAGATTTGAACCACTTTGAAGGAGACACTGAAGTGTCTGAATTTTGTTCTGATGATTCAGTTCATTCAGATGGTAGTGCTGAAGCTGTTCAACAAATAGAAATAGAGTGTGCCTCTGAAGAGGAAACACCATTGCAAAGTACTGCTATTGTGAAACATGTGAAGAACCCTGGGCCAACTAGCAGATGTCACAATGAGGTAGAGAAAAAACGTTTTGAAGATTGATTTCCTGAAGCAGATGAGTTTTGTTTTGCTGGTGATCCAGGCATAAGTGATGAGGAAGAAGAAGATGAAGTTGAACTACCATACATCATGAAGAAGGCAAAGACAAAGAGTAGTAAGAAAAAGATGAAGGAAAGAGTATATTTTGATCCTTCAATTCCCAATTCACATTTACTCTTGTGCAAGAGCTTGTGTTTTGATTCTGTTTACCAGTTCAGAGAAGCATTAAGAGATTTTCATATAAGGACTTTGAGGTCTTTTCACTACCACAGGAACACTCCAACAAGAATTATTGTTTGGTGTTCACAGAGAGAGCATGGATGTGAATTTTACATCTGTGCCTCCAGGATAGCTCATGAAAGAACATTTTGCATTAAGAAGTGTAACATGGAGCACACTTGTCCAGCATCAGCAGAGAACACAAAAGTTACTACTAAGTGGCTTTTCAAAGCAGTTGAGCCATCTCTTAGAGTAGATCCTAAAGCACCTGTGGATTCACTTATTAAAAACAGCAAAGTCAAGTTTTCAGTTGATGTATCAAAGAGTGTGGCCTATAGGGCAAGGAGGAAGGCTATTAAGGTTGTACAAGGTGACCAGAAGGAGCAGTACTATAGACTGAGGGACTACCTACAAGCAGTTCTTGACACAAACCCTGGTAGCAGGTGTGTAGTTACAACATTTGAGGACCAGAAAACCCTGCCCCAACTCCTAGATTTAAGTACATGTTCTACTGCTTGCATGCATGAAAGCAAGGATTTCTTAATGGTTGTAGGCCCTTTATAGGTAAATATATAACTGCATTTTGTTCAAAATATCTTGTTGTAATTTTTTGGTAGCTAATTTGGGTATGGATGCAGGGCTTGATGGTTGCTTCATCAAGCTAACCACTGGACAGCAAATTCTTGCAGCCACAGGAAGAGATGGCAACAACAACATCTACCCCATAGCCTTTGGTGTGGTTGATAAGGAAGATTCAGAAAGTTGGACATGGTTCTTAACCCAGCTAAGATGTTGCATTGGAAGTGGAAGCAAATTTGGAACCTATACCATTATTTCTGACAGGCAAAAGGTATGCAACCTATCTTAGCCAGTAGTTCACATAAATATAGTTATTACTGGCTTTATTTGTTTTTGTTCATGACCATGGTTATTAATTTACAATCAGGGTCTTCTTAAGGCTATAAATGAGGTGTTCCCTGATTCCCCTCAGAGATACTGCCTCAGGCACATCTATGCAAATTTTCAGTCAGCTGGTTTCAGAGGAGCAGAACTAAAAAAGCTAGTAGATAAGGCTAGCTACTCATTCACCAAACATGGCCATGAATTAGCAATGGCAGAGCTTAAAGCAGAGTGTGAGGATGCCTGGAAGTGGCTTTCAAAAATTCCAAAGGAGACTTGGTGTAGGTCTTCAATGGATTACAATTGCAAAACCGATCTTGTTGTGAACAACCTGAGTGAGGTTTTCAACAAAATGATCCTTGATGTTAGGGCCAAACCAATTAGAACTATGTTTGAAGGAATAAGGACTAAGCAAATGATCAAAAGGCAGAAGACCAGGGAAAAAACAGAGAACAGCAGGTGGATGATCACACCCAATTATTCAGAGAAACTAGAGGAGAATAAGAAGTATGCCAAATTTTATGAGGCACATAAGGCTGGTCCTAACATTTGGCAAGTGTCTAGTAAGGAAAATCAGTACTGTGTCAACCTAGCTACTAACTCATGTGACTGCAGGAGGTGGGACATGACAGGTGTGACATGCAGTCATGCAATAGCAGCAATGAGCAAGATTCACATGCACCCAGAGGACTATGTGCATGAATTTTTCAAAAAACCACTATATATTGAAGCATACAAAGACATAGTGTACCTTGTCCCTGGTCCTGGATTCCGGCCTGACACCCATACTCAGGATATTGAGCCACCAGTGTTCAAAGAAAAAGCAGGGAAGAAACAAACAGTTAGGAGAAAGGGCCAGTTTGAGGTGCCTGCACCAAAAGACACAAGCAGGATGGGAACAATTACATGCAGCAATTGTGGTCTACAGGGCCATAGATTTACTTACTGTGGGAAAGCTCTAAACCCAAGTCTTCAGATGAGAAAGAACTTATACCAGGTCATTTAAAAATGTTGCATTCTTTGTTTAGTTAATAGTTGTTTAATTATGTACTAACTATCTTAATTCTGTCATGCAGAAGAATAGAGAAATTTTTAGGGGTTCCTCTAGTGCTAGTCACCCACCTCCAGAACCACCACATCAACACCAAACTTCACAGAGGCCGGCCTCATCTGCTCCACCTCCTAAAGCAGTGAGGAACAGAAAAAACAGCAGCAGCTAAGAGAGCTTCAGCATCAACTGTTTCTGCAGGAGCAGCCAGGTCTTCACCAGCACCTCCAACAGGATCAGCATCAACAAGAGCTCCAAGAGGATCAGCATCAACAAGAACATTCAATGCACCAAGAGCATCCACTGCAGAACCAGGGATATTAGCGCGCCTTCCCTGCCGGCCGCACCATCCCGCCGCCGTCCCTTCTGCTGTGAGCGATGCGCGAGGTGCAGTGCTCCCCCGACCCCAGGCAACGCGCCCGATGGTGGATGTACCGCTCATCCACCACGCCGCCGGCCGCCGCGGACCACGTCACCGACGCCGTCCTCGCGCTCCCAGCCCCAATCAACAACGCCTACTGGGACAGGCGCAATCCATGGGTCCTTGGCCCCTCTGACGACTCTGACGGCGAGTCTTCAGACGACGAGTCCTCTGACGACGAGTCCAGTGAAGATGATGAGGATGAGTCGTCTGATGAATCTGACGAGGTGGATGAGGTCGTCGTCCTCTCCGATGATGAGCCTGAAGTGCAGCTGCTGGCTCCCGTCCTCGACGCCGTGGAGGGGGACATGAACCTCCCAATCCACGTGGATGCGCTGCCGGAGGTCGATCTCCCAGACGGCGTCGTGGTGAAGCAAGAACAAGATGGCGGCGAGGAAGATGTGGTGGAGCCGGCGCCGGGCAAGAAGAAGAGGGCGGCCATGACTGCAGTGCGCCGCTCCCAGTGCCTGAAGATGCTGAAGAAGGAGGAGTGAAGTGCTGCCTTCAGTTAGTTCAGTGCAAAGAAATTCAGTTTCGTCAGTCCTGAACTTTCATAAGGTCAGTAAGTTCCTAGGTTCAGTTTCGTCAGCACTATCTACTTGCTATCTATGTCAGGCACTATCTACTACTAGTTGCTATCTATGTCAGACTATGAATGGTAGTACTATCTATCTATGTCAGATTATCTATATATGTTAGTTGCTACTTGCTACATATGTTAAGTTATTTGTCAGACTATCTAAGCTACTTGCTATATATGTTACTTGCTGCTTTCTACTTCCAACTATGTCACTACTGTCAGTTATCCACACATGATATATGCAGAGTAAAACAGACTCATCATAGATAAAACATTCTTACTTAATTAACTTAGCATGAGTACTCACTTAGCATAGTAGGTCTTAACATAAAAGTCATTACATCATAGATAAAACCAACTAGTTCTTAAACCATAAGAGTACCTCCCTCCCTCATACCATTCTGAAAGCACATAAAACTTTCCCAAAATATACACCTAACATGCATGACATTCCAAGGCCAGCTATATATAGGCCTACTAATTACTTAACCCACACACCAAGCACTTTACTCATTCATAATTGCCTTGATCCTCTCCAGCTTATCTTTGCTGGCATGCCCAGCATTGACCAGATCAGCAATCAGATACTCCAGCTTCTTCTTCTCTTTCTTAAGTAGGTCCCTGTCCCCCTCCACTTCCTTCATGGCCTTCCTCATGTTCTGAATGATATCTGCTTGGCTTTGAAGAATGCACCTTTGCTCCTTGGCAAGCTTCATCTTTTCCATACTTATCTCAATCTTTGCCTGATCCTCAAGTTGTTTCTTCTTTGCATTTAGATCATTGATTGCCTGACTGGTATAGTCCATGTCATGAGACATCTTGCCATCTTGATAGCCAAAAAGCTTGGATACATCTTCCACCAACTGGCTGTAGTTGTTTGACAGGAAATCAATTTCCTTCTGTAGCTTGGTCACCTCTTTCTCATGGGCTTGTTTGTCCTTCACCCTCCCCAAGTTCTGCTCATGGTACATGTCCCAAATTCTTGTTAGGCACCTTTGTAGAATCTCTGGCCAAGGACCATCCACCCACTCCACAACCCCACAGTTCACACCTACATCCTACAGAAGCAATTATTTATAATTAAGCACAAATCACTTAGTAACAAACTTAGTACAGATAACCAAAGTTCACACCTACATCAATATGCTCTCTGAATTAGCATCAGACATAAATTCAGTTAACAGCTATATTTAGCAGTAGATATAAATTCATTTAAATCTGTTCTTTTTTAGGTAACAGCTATATTCAGTAAACACCTAACTAATACATCCAGTTCACAGTACACTAAAGATCTCTGCATGTAGGTGTTCTCAGGTTCAGTCATGTATTGAATTCAGTTAACTACAACACACATCTCTGCATATCACACATCTCTGCACCACATGCTGCACCACACATCTCCAGCAGCAAAGCACATCACACATCTCCACCAGCAAAACAAGATTTAATACCTGCTGCACAGGACAACCCAGGAATCGCCTCCCAGTCAAAGCACCTTCAAAAGCCACCATCTTCTTCGGCCTCTGATGATGCATCATGCACGTCGGCTGAGATTCAGTGTAAGAACCACAGAAAGATGGTTCCACCACACTGTCAGGGGTTTCCTGCAAAAAAAACTTCGAATCAAACCTAAAGCAACTTGGAATCTCCAACTTGGATGAACTAACCCTAACCCTAACTCTGTTCCACCATTATGCACTTACAAAGAGCTGAGGATCCATTGAAACCATGTTGATGTCCTCGTCCGAGCTCTCCTCGTCATTCTAGGATGGCATCCTCAACTTCTACCGGCAGCAATGGCCGCGGCGGCGACGGCGATAGGCTGACCTAGCTCAGAGCACCAGGGAGAGGGGAGAGGATGAGGACGAGTGAGAGAGAGCGAGGAGGAAGAGAATGAGCGAGTGGCTGAGCTCGCTCGCTCTCACTTATTGGCCCACCGATAGCGGCCGTTCCGCAGGGGACGGGCCATTAACGGCCGTCAGCGCGCGCCGGGCGTCAGTTAGCCCGCGTGGCAACTGTTGGCGGGCCCAACCGGTCAGAATAGGGGTTAGCGCGGGCGAAGCGAGCGATTTTGCGAGTTGGTAGTTTTTTGCCACGGCTTAGGAAAAATTTGGTAGTTTTTCGCACAAAAACGTAGAGTGATAGTTTTCTGTCACGTTTCCGGCAAATGTGGTAGTTTTTGGTTAAATACTCCAAGAGAGGGGAGCAGATGATAAATGAGGCGTCGCCTCTGCCCCCGGTCAGCATCCCGGATGTTACTGATTTGCCGGGGCTAGCCATCGGCGGTGACGGTGATAGCTAGATCCGTGGGGGTGATGAAGGCTCATGGGATGCTAAAGAATGAGTCTGTGAACCAGAAATGCTCATATTGTCCATACAGTTTAAGATGTGGAAAGAAATGCAGTTTTGCCGGACTTGTAAAGCACAAGATTCTATTGGTTCTTAACTGATCATGTTTTTAACACAGAGGGAATTTTAATGTATGGCTGTTCTTGGCCTGTTGTTCATGGGATTAATCATGTAGATGATTTCGGGCAGGTTTTTGCTTTGTCTTCTATCCTTTTTTTTATCAAAAAAATGTATCTACAACATACTCCGTAGTTATACTGAACAAGAGCCATTACTGAAATGGTGCTTGCAGAATGGTTTGATTCAACAACCTGATAAGTAGAAACATGGTGATAAGGACTCCAAATCCGCACGCCAGCCTGTTTGCGGATCTGGCGGACGCTGCGGATTGGGCTGGATACTACAAGGGTGGTGATATCCAGACCGTGCACAGCACTGCACACAAATACCTATAACTACTCAGCTTACTACTAGTTAGATGATTTCAGTACATCTGCATTCTTGTATTGAAGATACACAACCTAATGCACTTAGATGACTAATGGGACAGATTGCCTTCCAGGGGGGCAGCCCCTGCTGATCCTCCTCTGCTTCGTGGCCGCTCTGTCTATCGTGTCTTCTTGATGCCTCTGCATCTGTTGACCATGTAGTTAAAGATACTACCACGGAGGATGTACCGTGGGTTCGTGGCGGCAGTGTATGCGAAGACGAGTCAACACATGTCGACGAAGGCTATAAACTTGAGCGCGCGCATTCGAGGGCTGGTTTGGTAAAACATCTCCTTTGAAAGCATGAGCATGATCAAGATTGACACAAGGAAGCAAACGTCGGAGGCCAATTTAAACCGGAAATAATTGGGCCTGCAGTTGCGGATCATGACGGGCTCTTCTGGCCTCCCGCCCGGTGAGGTCGTCTTCCAGAGCCCACTGCGGAGCTATGTTGAGGCCGAGGGGGGCCGCCGCCCCCCGCCCCTCCCCCCCCCCCCCCCCCCCACACACACACACACACACACACACACCTTGGACCAAACTCTGAAGGAAAAAATTTAGGGAGAGGTTAGATGAGATCTTTTTTTTAGCAATTTACAACCTCAAATACTCATGATTTTGCATTGGCCCAATTTGTACCAATCTCCGCCAGTGCCAGAGCCCCATGGGGGAGGCAATACCCAGCGCGATCACTGCAGTGGCGAACAAGCTTGTAGAACGACAAGTTGCGTCTTGCTTTCTTTGATCCACTTCCTTTCTTCCTCTCTCACCAAGCTGAAACTTCATGGGTATGGGCCTGAAGGGATGGAGCGCTTCAGCAAGGAGCAAGAGGACGCCCTTCAGCTCCTCTCCTCCCTCCAGAAACTCGAGTTTAGGCATTTCCACCATCTTCAGCAAATCCCTGAAGAAACTGAAGAAACTCATATTAAGGTTATAAGATGTTTTCATCCACTGTACGTTATTGTCAATACCAGGTGTTGATGCATTCTAATTTCTGATGGCTTGCTGTTCAGGTGTTCTTGTGCTTCTGATGGCTTTCTGCTACTTTGCTATCAGTACCGCTTGTGTTTATATTTCTTCAAAGCTCATGAAGACTTGATGGTGTATCTGGAAAGTTCAGTTTTGGTTTTCAAAAGGACATCATGGCATAATAATGGAAAGCACTCAGTTCTCAGTGTTTTGCCGATACCCCACGACAGTGTCTTTTAAGGTTTGTATTTTCGTATCCATTCTACATTCTACTGATACCCCAGGACAGTGTCTTTTAAGATTTCAGAAGATCTCTTCTTTCCAAGGACTACTACATGTCACCAGAGACTGGCAGAGCTGCACAGTAAGTTTATGAGTTGATCAGAATTTGTAATGCTATATGGCATCATACAATCCTTGTCTCTTTGGGTTTGCAGTTTTGAACTGTCTGAGACTAAAATTTGTAGTACTGTGTTTATTATAATGTACAGTGAATGGTACATGCTTATCTATTCCTACATGAATACTCTGTTTTTCAGCTCTAACTAGCTATTATAAGAGGGCAGGTGTTATCTCTCGAACTAAATTGCTCACCATCACCAATTCACCATTGTGTGTTTTCACTGTAAAAAAATGCAGTACAGCTGGTGAAATACATTTCATTCCATTGGCACCAAAAATAGGCTACCAACCTGGGCTTCGGCGGGGCTACCTACTTGGTGTGATCTGAGAGTGCACGGCTAGTATTCTCAACTAGTTGGGTTCTGTTCACTCCTTTGCTGCAGCGTTGTTTCTTCTTCTCTGAAAATAAATGGTCAGATGGGCGAGTGCGGGACACATGGCGGTCTGCTCTGGTGCATGCCATTGCCGAGGGACAAGCCCAAGAAGCTCTGTCAGGAAGTGTGCGAAATGTTGAATCTGGTGGTTCAGTTTTCTGAAGACCACTTTGTCCTTGAGAGCTATTCGGCGACTGTAATCAAGAATATTTGGTCGTGCTACAAGAAAAAAAGTAGCCAAAAAACTAAATAAATCTGATTTATGAAAACATGCGTGTGTGAACACTTCATCGGAGGTGCGGGCTCACTATGTTTGTATCTTTGATGCTTTATTTTAAGTCAATAAAATCTACCCTTCGTCGAAAAATGTAGTAATTGATTTCTTCTTGCTATGTACTCTTTCCTCTACTTTGCATACATTCGTTTGATCTTAATATATCTTTTTTGAGGTGTGACCGAGTTTATGGCTAAAAATATCAACATTCACTCTACATCATTAATATCATTAGATCCATGATGGGACATTCTTTTTTATATTATATTTATTTGGTATTGTAGATGCTTATATTTTTTGTTTTGCGGAAAAACTTTCAATCTATTCATCTTCAAATATGGCAGTACAACAAACACCAGCAATAAAAATCACATCCAGATTCGTAAACCACCTAGCAACGACCACAAGCACCGAAGCGAGCTGGAGGCGCGCCGCTGTCATCGTCCCTTCATCGCCAGAGCCGGGCACAACTTGTTGTAGTAGACAGTCGGGAAAGTCGTCATGCTAAGGCCCCGTATAGGACCAGCACCTCAGAATAACAACCACCGCCGATGAAAAATAACGTAGAACGGAAGGATCCAAACCGAAGACACACGAACGTAGACGAACAACGACGAGATCCGAGCAAATCCACCAAAGATAGATCTGACGGAGACACACCTTCACACGCCCATCAACGATACTAGACGCACCGCCGGAACAGAGGCTAGGCGGGGAGACCTTTATTCCATTTTCAGGGAGCCGCGTAGGACACAAACCCTAGCAAGATTGAAAAAAAGACTAAAAACGGAGCCCTCCCGCCAGCCCTTGCCAGGATCCACCGCGCCTCCATTGCCCTAGGGCCACCAGAGACGAGGCGGACCTGCGCCGGCGCCGGCGAGAGGCACGAACCCTAACTTTCTTTCTTGAAGGAGGAGGAGGAGGCGGAGCATGCTCATATTTTTTTAATATAAAGTTAATCAAACATTATAGATTCTTGCTTAAGACAACATTAATATATGAAACAAAGAAAACGGAGGGAGTATGTGGTTGCGAACCAATAGTGCTTACACCTTGTGCTCGTGGAGAAACATGCATCTTTGGCGTGCCGCGTGCATGAAGAAGTCAAATTGAAAATCCAAAGCATACATGACAGACTATTGCGTATGCGTGCCGATGGTTTATTTCATCTCTTGCCTCGTACATGCACGTACGAATAGATGACGTACGTTCCTTGCAATTTACTTCAGCCAGCCAGGCACACGGTACTGCCGTGCCAATGAAAGTCAGGCCGGACAATTGAGAAAATTATAATTCAGCGCCGTACAAATGAGAAAATATGCACGCGGCCAGATAGGTCGATTGCAGATATTCCATAGTGCTTTCGGGTGCATCAACGAGATGATCCAATGTATGTCTTAGTTCCGTAACGAACCATGCTTTTACAAAGTTGTTTGCTAAGATAGTTAATTTGAGAGCAAATCATCCTAAGAATGGGATAAAATCCATCAGAATGGATAATGCTATGATATTTAGTTTGTGAGCATTTGATGATTACTGCCTAGATTAGGGCATAGTTGTGGAGCATATTGATACTTTATGTACATACCCAGATTAGTCTTGTGGAATGACTTGTTAAGAGGACAAGTTGATAGCAAGTTGCTCCTACAGAATTGTAATCTCCCAACATTTGGTTGCGGACATGCAATTTTACGTACTGCATATACAAATTCGACGAACTGCGTATTATACGGTCTCCCTGTTGCAATTAATACATGAAAGTCAAAAGTATTTCTCATCTGCGATATTTTGGTTGCGTTGGGTACAAACCGATTTCACCACCGGAGTGTATAAATATAGGCCCTCGTAGAGAAATGGGGTTCTATATGTGAGGTACAATTCTCCGTCGATCATAAAGTACCTAAAGTTCGTGAAGGGAACTTGTTTATGGCTTGGTATGCTGGTTGTATTTTGATGCGGACATTTTTTCGGCACTAAAGGGAGGTAAGAACCACATTGAATATGCCTGGAAATAGAATGAGATGTGAATAGATATCTAGTCCTTAGATCCATGTATGAATGAATCTGAACTGGAGGTTCAGAAGATTATCAATTTGCAAAGTATCGCAAATAATCTGCCAGTTGCATTTATTAAGTGTAAAGGTGTCACAAAGTAAAATGTTCCCGTAGTTAATGTGTTGGAGAAAGTAGATATGACCTATAAGTCCACTTGGCCACCCAAGAGGGTGAGGAGTCTGGACACAAGAGGACAAAGCTTCAAGGAAGCGTCCGAAGGGAATAAGGAATTCTCAAACAGTAAATGCGGGTCAACTTAATATTGACAATTCAACCTAGGGTTAAAGGACACCCGAAGGATATTGGATACAAAAAAAAAATCAGATTTTAAAAAGTATATTTGCTAAGTTTTTAATCGTGGGTGCAATGTCCATGAATGCATAAAAACCACACTCTTCTGGCTTAAGACAAAATTAATATATGAAATAACAAAAGTGGAGGGAGTATGTGGTTGAGAACCAATGTTGCTTACATCTTGTTTTCTCATACGAAATAGGGAATTCTGGTGCTCGTGGAGAAATTGGAAGTCCAAAGCATCTATTGCGAATGCAATGTGCCGATGGTGTATTTCATCTCTTGCCGCGTACATGCACATACGAATAGATGACGTACGTGCCTTGCAATTTACTTCAGCCAGCCAGGCACACAGTACTGCCGTACCAATGAGAAAAATAAGTCAGGCCAGACAATTGAGAAAATTATAAATCAGGCCTGTACACATAAGAAAATATAAGTTAGCGCCGTACAAATGAGAAAAATATGCATGCAGCCACTTGGGTCGATTGCAAATATATTCTAGCCTTGCCCATAGGCCTAAACCATGGCAGTCTTATGGCCACATCGCTCGAGGGTGTACTTGACCGAGACTGTGGTGTGGCTTGGCTGGCGATCAACGTTCAAGGTCGACCTCTTTTTTCTTTTTCTTGACGTGATGAGCAGCCGGGAGCCCCGGCATCGTCGGAGCTCTGACGCCGGATGGTGGGCATGGAGAATTCAAGTCGGGAAGGAGACACCACAACGCTTTCACCACTGGGCTATGAGCCCACCCGCCCAAAAGTTTGAGCCAATGCACGAAACAAAATTCTAAGCATTTCAAATTAACTAAATGTATCTAATATAAGTTGGAGTAAATGTCTCGATAGATGTCACTCTACTTAGTTGGAGTAGAACCACACATGACATGCACATTTCTAGCATCTTCCTAATTACAAGCGTCTCTGCTGAAGAAACTACTATTACGATTGTGCACCACATTTTGCTAACTATGTGCACATGGCTTGCGAAACTATGTACGCAAAAGATGTGAACAGGAATGACAAGGAAAGGACTCAAGAGCTAGGTTAGGATTGATCTACTCTTGGATGAGAACTTATCAAGTACTGCACGGCCAACTTGCCAAATCTTCTTATTATCGCAAAATCTGCCAACTGCCACCTGCTTTTGAGCCCAATTAACTGTAGTTATGTTGACACTATTAGCACCAATAGATTGGGATGTCATCGAGGGAACCTGTATATATATGAAGCCATAGCCACGTCCATTATAAAGGTAGCATATCACACACTACTGCCAACAATGGCAATTATGTTCATTTCCATGCTACTTGTGCTACTTGTTCCCCTATACTTGTATCTCAAGGCTAGCAGTAGATCTAAGAACACATCAGTGCTTCCCACAAACTGGCCAATCTTGCACATGTTCCGTTCCTTCATGGTCAATGCCCACAATTTGCATGACTATCTCACACTGGTCCTCGCCGGATTAGGCCACAACTTCAGGGCGCATGGCCCACCCGGGACCGGGATGCGGTTCTTCGTCACGTCCGACCCTGCTAATGTCCGGCACATCTTCACGACCAACTACACCAACTTCCCCAAGGGTGTTGAGTTCGCTGCCATTTTCGACGCCATGGGTGGCAGCCTCTTTACTGTCGATGGCGAAGACGCTGCAACCCAGCGTGGCAAATTGAAGAGCGTGCTCAGCAACCCGCGGATGATTGCCAGTATGGAGGCTTGCTGCCGCAACAAGGTGGAGAACATCCTCCTTCCTTTGCTCGCCTACATGGCGAGCACCGACACTCCTTTTGACATGCAAGAACTGATGTCGAGGTTTATGTTTGACCTGGCTACTATGTCTCTCTTTGGTGTGGATCCTGGCCTCCTATCATTAGACAAACCACCCATGGACGTCGTGGTTGCTCTGGACACAGTCATGGAGGTGGGATTTTTCCGGCACGCCATGCCAACCTCTTGCTGGAAATTAATGAGGTGGCTAAACATCGGCCCCGAAAGAAAGCTCTACACAACGCAGAAAGTGCTACGAAGGTTCCTTGTGGAGATGATGGACAGGAGGAAGATGGAGATGATGGAGAGGAAGATCAACACATGTCATGTTGGTAATGACGAGGAACAAGATGGTGTGGATATTATGTCTTCCTACCCAGACTATGTTGACAATGACTTGTCCTATGCCAAGAACATTGGCTACATGCTTGCTGCAAGGGACACAATTGGAACGACCCTGACATGGATTTTCTACAACCTCGCCCAGAACCCAAACGTTGTGTCAATCATCCGTAGTGAACTCTCACCTATTGCATCATGCAAAGTAGCAGCCAGTGTGGATGCCATGATGATCTTTGAGCCGCATGAAACCAAATCACTAATCTATCTGAGAGCCGTCTTGTACGAAACTCTTAGGTTGTACCCACCGGGACCTTTAGAGCGCAAGACGGTGGCCGCCGATGATATAATGCCGAGTGGCCATGAGGTGCGCACCGGTGATACCATCCTTATTTCTCTGTACTCACTGGGGAGAATGGAGGGCGTGTGGGGTAACGACTGTCTCAACTTTAACCCAGATAGGTGGCTCTCGGAAGATGGCAACAATCTGAGGTATGTACCATCTCACAAGTTCTTGGCATTCAACTCGGGCCCAAGGATATGCCTTGGCAAGGAAATTGCGGTTATGCAGATGAAGACCGTCATCGCCTCAGTGTTGTGGAACTTTGATGTGGAGGTGATAGAAGGGCAAAGTATCCAACCCAAGCCATCTTGTATACTGTCGATGAAAAACGGGCTCATAGTTACGCTAAAGAAGCGACAGATGTAACATTAGATTATGGTCATATGTAAACGTACTTACGGACTACCAGAACAATTTTATGTTTCCCACACAGACATATTATTATCGAATAATAAAGGGCTCTATGAATAAAAATGTATCTTTCTTTTACGAAAGAGAACCAACTTGTTGGCAGTTATTACCCCGTTGTATGAAACATGAGTCCAAAGGCATCGAGACGCGATGTTTTTCTCCATTGTATGAGAGTAGGTATGTGTTGGTACATTTCTATGATATATAAACATTGACTGTATAATTGCTTTATTCTGTTAGTAACATGCGTGCAGTGAAAGATGTGCTGCAGTTTAGGACCGCACCGATAGCATCCAATTAGCTGGTCTCCCCGTGAGTGTGTTTATAATTAGCAAGCATAGCCCCTACTAGACCACAACCCCTAGTAGGACAACCCTTACTAGCCCAGTTATAGTCGCATCGGGGGCCACACGGTTGCAGTGGGGTTGCAAGTCTAGTGGTGGACATGCAACTGGCTAACAATCTTCCTAGGTGCGCATACGTCTGAGGTGAGACATGTCTAGTTGCATGTGGGTTGTGAACCGTGCATATGCGCATTGGGGGCGGACATTTAACTAACTAGAAGAATGCCCCGCGCGTTGCTGCGGGAGTTTGTATGAAATAAAAAGTGGTATGGACTAATCAACCAAGCTAGTGGCTTTACAATTTCTCCTATAAGGATAATTTGTTTATCAATATTTTTAAAATAAATAAATAAATTTACATCTCTATGTGTAAGTGAAGAATTGGATGAAAACAAAACCAAATATGCGTGCATGCGTCACTTTCTTTCATAGTGCTAGTATTGGAGTATGAGCCGCATGCATGCATCAGTTTTTAATTGATTAAAATACTCTTTAGGCATCATTTACTATATGCACTGCATGCATGCGTTGGTGGCTCTTAATGGGTAGATCCAATAGCTAATGTAGTCCCATCGAGTATATCCAACGGCTAAACTAATTCAGGTGATATGGCTCAAGGAGAAGCAAGAGAATTCCTAATAGTGAGGGCTAGCTATTTAGATATAGTAGATTGGCGCAAAAAGACATTTTCGTTGTTATAGCTTAGGGTTTTGTTTGCACGCTAAGGATGAAAACAAAAAGGTAAAAAAAAACAAAGCTTCAAAAAAATTTAAAAAAATGTGGCCTAAATACTACTCAAAAGCATTGTGTGTGGGACTAAAAACACATGTATGATTCATTAACAAAAAGTAGTGGTGCTTAAAGAAAAAGAGAAATGGCAGATCTACGGAACCAAAACAAAACAGGGGTTAAAACCCCAAAAGCACACATGGCCCACCTACAACCTTCTGGGCTCGCTACTTCGCTTAGCGACAAACGACAACGACGACAACCTGCAGACGCGAGAGCTATATCTTGCCCCTTGCAAGAGGACCATCGGTCTCCCTGGGGGAGCAGTTTAAGGAAGCTCGATGGCCAGTACGGGGCAGTTTTAGAAGCTTCTCTTGTTTTTTTTTTGGTTTTTTCTTTTTCAGTGCTTCTTTACTGTTTTTCTTCTGGTTTTTCTGGGTTTTCTTCTTTCTCTTCTTTAATAAATTTTGTAGTTTTATTATATAACTATGGAAACAATTATACATGTTCAACATTTTTCTAATACATGTTGAATATTTTTTACAATACACATGTTTTAATCATTTATTTGAATACGTGCTAAATATTTTCAAATACACATTGAACATTTTTTAATTACACATAACATTTTTTTAAACTACACAAACATTTATTTTCCATTCTAAACTTTTTAATAATTGTCATGACCATATTTTTGAAATGTGTGAACATTGTTTTTAAATGCCATGTGTATTATTTAAATAGTCAGAAATGCTTTTTGTTAATTATGCAAACATTTGGTTACATTGTATATAGTTTAAAAATCCGGATCTTTTTGGAAACGTGTGAACATTTTTGTAAATGTCACAAACTTTCTTATAATGGCACAGAATAATTTTGAACTATGCGAACATTTTCTAAAATTGTATAAACAATTTTTCTAACTTTATGAATACTTTATTGGAATACCTGAACATATTATAAATGTCACATGGAAGTTTTTAAGTTGCAGGAAATTTTTCAAAAATATTTCATGACATTTTTAATACATGATAAAGATGTTATCAGATTTAAGTTTTTTAACAAGAAATGTGAATAAATAAAAGGAAAAAAAAGTAAAAAAGAAGTCAGCTTAGGGCGGCATCTAGTTAGCCAGCCGTTTAGTACTCCCAGACTATCGGATCGAACAACCCAAGGAATCTTATAGAGTAACAAACTACGAATGTTATTCCCAAAAAAATATAAAAAAGCCTAACTACGTACTATGTTCCCCTAAAAAAGAACAAGTACTTAGTACAAGTACGTACTCTTCCATCAGATCAGGGAAACCCTAAGTTAGCTGCATAGTTATACGCAGGAGCAGGAGATCCTTATCTCTACTCCTAATGGACGACTTGATGAATAGTCGTCTGGTCAATTTTCGCTGGTTTTTTTTCGTCATACTCCCACCACCGGTTTTTTTCGTCATCGCATTCCGGTTTATTTTCATCATCCTATCGAAAACAACTGGGATCAATCCGTCGTTCACCACAAAGACCATGCCCCCCCCACCCCCCGCGCGCCGCGAGCCCCTCCCTTCTCTTCGCGTTCCACCCCGAGATCCGAGGTGTGCAGGCACGGAGGCGCGCTTCCCCGGCGGCAGCGGCAACCTACAAGCAAAGGGCGACGGCGGCGGCCTCGGTTCGATCTGCTGGGATAGAGAAGATGAGAGGGAGAAGAAGGAGAGGAGGGAGAAAGAGAGAGGAAATAGGAGAAGGAGGCGGCGTCGAATGGTAGAGGGTCAGTGCGGTGGTGCGGCGGACGGCGGCTCGTGCGGTGGTGCGGCGCCGTCGTCCACGTGCTCCTCCTGAAGCTCCTCCTCTCCACCACGGGTGGATGCCTGGTGAGGCCAGCGTCCCCTCCACACTCAGGTGCTCCCCCGCTTCCCTTTGTCCCCTGTTTCTCTCTTCCTCTGACCCTCTCTTTCTGTTACACATGAAGAGAACCGTGGTGGCAACACATCAGATTTGCTACGAAACACAACTTAGTTCTGAAAAGAAGAAACAAAGCTGATTAAATCCCCTATGCATCTGCTGTTTGTTTGCTGATTTATTGGGTAGATCTTGAACTGGACAACACAAATGAGGTGGCGTTAGTGGCATGGAGATCCTCGTGTTGGCTGTCTTGTTTGTCTAGGTACTGTTCTGAACATCAATTAGTGAGCTATCCTCGTGTTGGCTGTCTTATTTATACCTTCAAATATTAGTTAAAGACTAATTAAGTCACTGTTTCTTATTTTTTTTATTCCTTATTTATACCTCCAAACAGTACACAATGTCAGGAGTTGAACTATAAATGCCTGCTTATGATTAATGGATCACCATAAAAACGGAGAATTTCTTCATTTGCATTTTCATGTTCTATCTCAGATGTAGCACATTGTGTGTATGAATCATGGTGAATGTCAAGCCTACTTAGGTCATACCCAAGTAAGGTCACTATAGATGTATAGTGCTTATAAAATGTGGTGCTGTAATATAACTTTGTTCCTCAATTGGGAATTATGTTTTTCTATAGTTAAAGTGCATGTGTGTTGCTGTGATGTATATAAGTGAAAGGGAACAAAAAAGAATGGGAGAAGGGAGCTTCTTGCTTTTCTTTTTCCCTTTCGTTCTATTTGATAATTACCCATCCATCCTCATGCTTGAGTATTTTCTAACCTCCCCTGTTTTATTCTTTTGGTGCTACTTGGACGTTTCTAATGTCTGTTTTTTTGTTTTCTTTCAGAATACAGAAAGAGTAAGCTACTAGCATTCCTAATGTGCAAGTAAACCTACTGGGATTATGACTGCAAACAAAATTCATGACATGTGAGCAATTCTCAATTTAGATACTGTGAGCTTAAATAACAAGAGCTAAACTGTTGTGCCATGTTCAGAATTGGTAATAGAAAAGATAATCTAAACGCACATCCTGAAATTATCTAGACTCCTGCCTTTGGGGAATTAGGTTGCTAAGCATTACTTTGTAAATAAATGACATGCTAACTTGCTGGTTCAGTTTAAAGCTATAGGCAGGGGCTTGCAGTAGGGGGGATATCATTGTGGCAGTTGAAAACCAAAACACTTATTCATGAGTGTATGATCTGGACTGCGCTTTTCTGAAAGTATGTTACGGTCCTGCTCTTGGGAGATTAAGCTGTTGTGGTTTTGCTTCATAAATAATTGGCATGCTAAAACATTGGTTGTTGTTTCAGTGGTGGGGACCAATAATAGAAAGAAGTTGCTTCCTTAGATGGTTGGTTAGGTCGTGGGTGCAGCAAGGAAAGGGACACCTGATGACGGTTCTGGACTTGAGGTCTAACAAAAAGTATTGTTCAGTGTAGTGTTTTTCTGGTTTCATGATCAGTGTGTCAGAGGCCATGAATTCTTTTCATGCTTGCAAATATTTTTTTGATTGTATTTGAAAAGTATGCCCTGATTGAGAGTCTAGGAGGGATCTTGCTGAACAAATATACCTGACTTCATGAATGTTTGTACAGTTAGTCAGAGATGAAATGACAAGCAGCTCTCCTGCATTGTTCGAGAAGAAAAGAAAACAAAAGACGAGGATTATATAATCCCACTTTATGCTTACAGTTAGTCCGAGATTCAAGTGATTATTTGTGCCGCGGTCGCTACAACAAATCATCTAAAATAAGCTACTAGCGTTTTTTTTATCCAAGCTTTCTTGCTTAGAATTAGATAATATACGCCTGCTTCATACATATTACTCTTTCTGAGAGGGACATGATCATCATGAAATCAGCAAATTATATATGCATATGTGCTTTACTAAATATTATTCTCTCTGTATACCTTCTTTATTTTTATTAGAGAAACGGTTGAGATAGTACACTCAGACTAATGCATTGCATGTCTTTTTGTACTTAAACCAGAGGCAAAAGCACTTTAAAATATGTTCCGCTGCCTCTTCTCCTCTTCTCCCCTTCATTGCTCTGCTTCTTCCCCTGATTCCTCTTTTTCGTTTTTTCTCTTTGTGGCGCCGCCGAGGATGAGTGGAGCAGCTGCTAAAGCAGGCGCGACGCTGGTCGCCTGCACATCGGCTGCGTTCTGAACTAATGCTTTCTGCAACTGCAATGTTCCCCTTCACATTGTATCTTGTGTAGGCAGAAGGAATGCAGCTCAGTGACGGCGTCGGCTACAACTGGATCGATGGCCTGAAGGCTTTTACTAAGAAGATGAAGAATGTTGTAGAATCGTGTCCATCAACAAAGAGTCTTACTACTACCGGTTGGAGAGGCTCTATCCTCAGGTGATTGATTACTTAAGAAGTATACTGAATTATGATATCCATCGATCTAATTTTGTATAGGAAGTTTGAAAAACTAAAGAATCTGTGGTACATGATTTGATTTACTCATTCAGATTTTAGTAAATTGTGACCGGAAGTTTTTTTTCACAAAACCAGTGCACCACCCTTTCTACACACATCATTCATGGATTGGCAGACTAAAGGTTCTATTCAACATCTCTGGATGGAAGCTCTAACTTTTCCTCTTTGTTTCCAATAAGCTACTTTCTTCGAGATTGTGCAATGAAGGATTTTGATGGTAAGGGATCGTAGAGCCTCGGGTGACTAGCATTAAGATAGGAAGGCTGTTGCCGCCCTTGTCCCTTGCTGCTGTGTTGCCACGGTGGCGTCAATCACTGGCTTATTTAGAACAATAGTTAGTGGATTTTGTGATAAGGGCGAGGGCCGAGAGTGAGAGGGACGGGGTTGGGATTGGTCTGTTGTATGCGTGAAATTATTTCCCTACTTCAGAAAATATGGCAAATTGCATTTCATTAGAGATTGATTTACAGCAAATTGCATGAGCGAGTGGTTCATGCATTTTTCATCAAGTCGTACATTTTCTTGGTTATGACATAAGGGTAAATGTACTGGTTGGTTGCTTCAAGACTTAATAACAGACACTATGACAATGGCTCAAGAGATATCAGATCTACCTTCTTGGCTGGGGGCGTTATGGGTGGCGCACGCCTCGACCCCCTTGATGGCCGTGGTGGATGGACATGAACACGAGGGGGGATCAGGGCGGAGAGCAGGGTGGTTGGCAGGGGACTCATCCTTGGCAGTTCATGGGAAAGTACGGTGTGAAGCAGAGGGGGCGCCATGGCGAAGGTGAGGTAGCCGTCATCCGGTCATCTGTACTCCTAATGTCTTTGTTGGTAGTCTCCGCTCACCGGTTAAATTTCGTCCCACCAACACCGTTTTTTTCGTCCTCCCTCCCACCTCCCACTCCCAGCTATTCCCACCGGCTTTATTTTATGTGATCTGAATCTGAGCGAGTCTTAAATTTTGGTGCAGTGTGAAAGGAGGAAAATGGTTGCCGGAAAGCAGGTAGATCTACACCTTGATAGATGGCATTTTGCGGTACATTGTTTAGGTAAGGATATTGTGCTTTCTTCTGAAAACTCTGGACTGTCGACAAGATTGAGTTGTGTTCCATTTTTTAAAAATTACTTAGAATCCTGGTTCTGGTTCTGGCAATACTACTATGAACTGGCATACCTCGTGATCATGAGAGGATGACAAGTTCCTGATCCCCAAGAACGCCCTCATGTGTGGCTGCCGGTCGTCGGACAAGACATCTCTGACGACTTAGCCACACAGCAAACCTAAGTTCGTCATGGGAGGATGTCACCTTGGACTGGAGCAACAGACGTCAAAAATTTACCAGGAAAAAAGGCTCACAAATAAGAGTGACCCAAACACAAATTGTCGTACGTTTGCAATTAAACTCTTAGTAGCGGCTTGATTCTTACTATTGTTACTTTGGTGGTGGGTATAATTAGTCATGTAGTAGCATCTTAGCTTCATCTTATTTCTTGAGAACATATCTAGCTATCAGATCTTCAAGAGTACACCATAAAAATTGAAACGCCTATCAGCTTCATAGAAGAAAGTTAGTCTTATGATAGAAGAAAGGCCCATCAGCCCTTACAGTGCTTGATTGGTTAGCGACTGCTTTTCAGGCTCAACTGATTACTGACTACGTCCAACAACATATGACTAACATGACCAAGTAGAAGTAAATTTCGTTGTGATCAAGACGGTGCCTTTATTTTGGAAAACACGATTGAGATGGGTAGGCGCATGGGCATCTCACCGGAACAAATAGACAGACTAATTTCACTCATACACAGGTTGATTATATTATACGGTCAATTCACGAAGTAGCCGGATACCTTCTGCTTGAAGTTTGAAAGCCATTAGCATGCTAAATTATATGGATGTGCTGGTCTTGACGTGTGTGCACGTACATTGTAAAATAAACTTGAGTAATGATTAATACCTTGTTTACTCTTACTCTTTGTTTGCTTTACAAGTATTTGGATTATCTATTATGTTTCAGAATTTCTCGAACTATGATATCTCCATATCCATCTAATGAATGCCCCCTCCCCCCCGTTAATTTCATTCAAGATATCTTAAGGAGAAATTTGGTTTTTGGTGAACTGAAACAATATACCAATAAAAAATTAGCGCTTGGTTGTACATATGAATGTTAACTTTGTTAAAATAATTCTCCCTTTATAAGAGAAGATGTCTTAGTTCAAATATATTGTTATCATGGTTTGTTTTTGTTTCTAATAGCTCCACTTGTAGATTTATCTTCCCTATGTATCCATCGGCCGATACATCCTGTACATCATCGACAAAGAGGCACGTCGTCTACATATTATGGATCCTATTCAATCATCACAATTGTCAAAGGATAAAAGCTTAAGGCATTCACTAAAATTAAGACCTTCTCCGTGGGTTACTGTCAGAGGATAAAAACTTGAGTATTGTGGGTTAGATGTTTTAAGACCTTCTCCGTGAATTTTTCATACTAACTACATTTATTTTTTCTGCAGGATGGGTATGAATTGAGGAAGCAATTTTTATTATACTTGCTAAAACATCGCGGGAATGAAGCTAGAAGAAACTTTCCTGATATTGTGAAAGAATTTCTTAAGCGCATCATTTAGATATTAATTTTTTTGTAATAGATGTTAAGTTGTAACATCACTCAGCTTGTTACATTGCAATAATGGACTTCAGTTTGTGTTATATTGTTTGTATGTGTGGATTTTAACATATAACTCTGATAAACTATTTCAAAAGCCTGTGGCAACGCACGGGCACTCTACTAGTCCTTAATAAAAAAGAGTTAACGCGGGTATTCGATGGCCGATGCGGAGCAGCAGCAGGTTGTGGCGGCGGAACCTGAGGAGTGCAGCCGGTCGGCGGTGATCTTCCTTGTGGGCTGCGCCGTGGCCGTGCTCGTCTCCATCGCCATCTCCGTCGCCATCGTCCTCGGGAATCTGTGCGCCTCCATCAGCAGCGGCCACGATGACTACGATAACGCTCTCAAGCTCGTCGCGCTCACGCTCCTCCTTTGCCTGGCCCTCGGCCTGGCTGCCTGCATCCTCGGCATCCTCATTGCTATGCTCGTTCACCGGCACCACGGATACCTGCAAGGAGAGCGGTTAGTCGACAAGTTGCTTCTACTCTGGTGACCCATACATCAAACCGTTTCGGCCGCACGTGCACACTCACGCTGGTTTAGATAAGCCGGATTTATTATAATCGCCGTAATGAGCCCAAGTATAAGACAATGGTTTCCATTGTTAGGCTCCATGCCTCATGCAACACTTCGTCTTTGTTATTCATCTTTTTTCTGGATGTAATTAAGTTTGTCTTCATCGATCCCTTTTGATGTTTCACTCCTGTTGCGACCGCAGTATTTCGCTCCCACTGCGAGTGAGATGCGCGTTACTAGTGGTTATTAATTTTTTAGTGTACGCCTAAAATCCTAGAACCAAGAAATATCCATAAAACAAGAATTTTTTGTGAGTCATGGTCATTAATTGTCAACCCTTCCCCTCATAAACGGTGGCTAGGGAAAACTTTTTCCCGTCAGACTTCGCTAGTGGTGCCATGGATTCGCTTTCCCTATGTCTGCCACCCCATCTGCTGGTGGCAGCGTGGGGAATCCCGGAGCCTCCACCAAGGCTAGTAGTATAGATTAAGATTTTTTTAGTCCTTGCACTCGGATGAATGGCATCGATTCTTTTATGACTTGGTCTTTTGATCCTCCTCGAGTTTGTCCATCATGACGAAGTTGATGGAGCTCAAGTGTAGATTCCTGTTATCTCCTTGGGGCACCGATGATAGGGTTTCTCAACGTGCTTGCACAATGGTGAGATCTGATAGCAGGTGCTTTGGATCAATTCAAGCGTCCCACAACAATAATGGTGACGCCAGGGCATTAGTCATTAGGGGCACGTACATGAAGACTTCTCGGTTGTCATCGACAATATCAATCCGGCGATGAATGTTTATTATTTATTTCCTTATATCATGATAAATGTTTATTATTCATGCTAGAATTGTATTAACCGGAAACATAATACATGTGTGAATACATAGACAAACAGAGTGTCACTAGTATGCCTCTACTAGACTAGCTCGTTAATCAAAGATGGTTATGTTTCCTGACCATGAACAAAGAGTTGTTATTTGATTAACGAGGTCACATCATTAGTTGAATGATCTGATTGACATGACCCATTCCATTAGCTTAGCACCCGATCGTTTAGTATGTTGCTATTGCTTTCTTCATGACTTATACATGTTCCTATAACTATGAGATTATGCAACTCCCGTTTACCGGAGGAACACTTTGGGTACTACCAAACGTCACAACGTAACTGGGTGATTATAAAGGAGTACTACAGGTGTCTCCAATGGTGGATGTTGGGTTGGCGTATTTCGAGATTAGGGTTTGTCACTCCGATTGTCGGAGAGGTATCTCTGGGCCCTCTCGGTAATACACATCACATAAGCCTTGCAAGCATAATAACTAAGATGTTAGTTATGAGATGATGTATTACGGAACGAGTAAAGAGACTTGCCAGTAACGAGATTGAACTAGGTATTGGATACCGACGATCGAATCTCGGGCAAGTAACATACCGATGACAAAGGGAACAACGTATGTTGTTATGCGGTCTGACCGATAAAGATCTTCGTAGAATATGTAGGAGCCAATATGGGCATCCAGGTCCCACTATTGGTTATTGACCGGAGACGTGTCTCGGTCATGTCTACATTGTTCTCAAACCGTAGGGTCCGCACGCTTAACGTTACGATGACAGTTATTATGAGTTTATGCATTTTGATGTACCGAAGGTAGTTCGGAGTCCCGGATGTGATCACGGACATGACGAGGAGTCTCGAAATGGTCGAGACATAAAGATTGTTATATTGGAAGCCTATGTTTGGACATCGGAAGTGTTCCGGGTGAAATCGGGATTTTACCGGATTACCGGGAGGGTTACCGGAACCCCCCGGGAGCCAAATGGGCCTACATGGGCCATTGTGGAAAGGTGAAAGGGGCTGCCAAGGAGGGATGCGCGCCTCCCCCCCTCCCCTAGTCCTATTAGGACTAGGAGAGGTGGCCGGCCACCTCTCTCTCTTTTCCTCTCTCTTTTTCCCAAGGACTCCTAGTTGGAATAGGATTGGGGGGGGGAGTCCTACTCCCGGTAGGAGTAGGACTCCTCCTGCGCCTCCCTCCTTTGGCCGGCCAGCCTCCCCCCCTCCATCCTTTATATACGGGGGCAGGGGACACCCCAAGACACACAAGTTGATCCTTGAGATCGTTCCTTAGCCGTGTGCGGTGCCCCCTGCCACCAAATTCCACCTTGATCATACCGTTGTAGTGCTTAGGCGAAGCCCTGCGTCGGTAGTACATCAAGATCGTCACCACGCCGTCGTGCTGACGGAACTCCTCCCCGAAGCTTTGCTGGATCGGAGCCCGGGGATCGTCATCGAGCTGTACGTGTGCTAAGAACTCGAAGGTGCCGGAGCAACGGTGCTTGGATCGGTCGGATCGGGAAGAAGACGTACGACTACTTCCTCTATGTTGTGTGATCGCTTCCGCAGTCGGTCTGCGTTGGTACGTAGACAACACTCTCCCCTCTCGTTGCTATGCATCACCATGATCTTGCGTGTGCGTAGGAATTTTTTTGAAATTACTACGTTCCCCAACAACCCAAGCTTAAACCGGAGTTTCTGGTGGATCTTTTTCGGATATGTGGGTCCGAACAGCTTCTGATTTTGGTCGGGGGTGATTTCAATAGCATTAGAAAGAGAGAGGAGAAAAACAATGATAACTTCGACGGCAGGTTATGTTCAATACTATTATTGAAAGCTTAGATCTAAGGGAGATAGAGCTTACTGGTAGACAGTTTACCTGGGCTAATGCTATGCCAAACCCGACATATGAAAAGCTTGATCGGGTTCTCGCCAGCGTGGAGTGGGAACAGAAGTTCCCTCTTGTTACGGTGCAAGCTCTCACGCGGGGAATCTCCGATCACACACCTTTGTTCGTGGACTCAGGGGAGCTGAACCATATAGACAACAAAAACACCTTCTCTTTTGAGATGGCCTGGTTCGAACACGAGGGATTCTTAGACATCATAGCCAGGGAGTGGGCTAAGGGTGTTGGAGGAAGGACGGCGGTCGAGCGCTGGCAGAATAAAATTAGGCATTTGAGAAGTTTCTTACGGGGTTGGGCTAAGCATCTCAGTGGGGTGTATAAGATTGAGAAGGATAGGGTCCTCTCTCTTGTACAAGCCTTGGACGTAAAAGCTGAGTCCGCGTTGTTGCTGCCCGCCGAGCTCCAAGTTAAAAATGAGGCGGAGAAGAGGCTGACAGAACTTCTCCGCGAAGAAGAATTGAAGTGGGCTTTGCGTGCCAAGGTCCGCAAAGTAGTCCAAGGGGACGCGAATACTCATTTTTTCCACCTCATTGCTAATGGTAAACACAGAAAGAAGCGGATCTTTCAGCTAGAGCAGGATGAGGGTACTATTTTAGGGCAGGATAATCTCAAAACCTATATTACCGAGTACTATAGACAACTATTTGGACCGCCGGAGGCCAATTGTGTGTCCCTCGATGAGTCAAGGGTTGAGGACGTGCCTCAATTGACTGCTACTGATAATGATATCCTGGTTGCCCCGTTCTCAGAAAAGGAGGTGTTCGATGCTATTGCACAAATGAAAAACAATAAGGCTCCCGGTCCGGATGGGTTCCCAGCTGAGTTCTATAAAAAGTGCTGGCACATTATTAAGGGGGATTTACTACCTATGTTTCATGATCTATTCTCTGGACAGCTTCAATTATTTCACTTGAATTTTGGAACTATCACATTGCTTCCGAAGAAAACGGATGCTGCGAGGATTGAGCAGTTCAGGCCGATCTGCCTCCTCAATGCTAGTTTCAAAATCTTCACCAAGGTCGGGACTAATAGGCTCACACAGATTGCGCAATCTGTGGTGCAGCAATCCCAAACTGCTTTCATGCCGGACAGGAACATCCTTGAAGGGGTGATTGTCCTTCATGAAACGCTCCATGAAATCCATTCCAAAAAATTAGATGGAGTAATTTTTAAGGTGGATTTCGAAAAAGCGTACGATAAGGTTAAGTGGCCATTCCTCCAACAGGCATTGCATATGAAAGGTTTTGATGAAGCCTGGCGCCGACAGGTCGAATCATTTATGCAAAAAGGGAGTGTGGGAACTAAAGTGAATGACGACATAGGTCATTATTTCCAGACACATAAAGGCCTAAGACAAGGAGATCCGATGTCCCCTATCCTATTTAACATTGTGGTGGATATGTTAGCAATTTTGATAGGCCGGGCTAAGGAGAATGGTCAAGTGGGTGGGGTTGGTTCCTCATCTTGTTGAGGGAGGTGTTTCCATCCTTCAGTACGCCGATGATACAATCATCTTTATGGAGCATGATTTGGCCAAGGTGAGAAATATGAAGCTTGTGTTATGTCTATTTGAACAATTGACCGGGTTAAAGATTAACTTCCATAAGAGCGAATTGTTCTGCTTTGGTAGAGCCAAAGACGACCAGGAGTCTTATCGGCAATTGTTTGGGTGCGAGTTGGGGAGTTTACCCCTCTCTTACCTTGGTATCCCGATTCACCATCGTATGCTAACAAACAGAGAATGGAAGTGCATCGAGGATCGATTTGAGAAAAAACTGAGCTGTTGGAAGGGTAAGCTCATGTCATACGGAGGCCGTTCGATATTGATTAATTCGGTGCTCACGAGTATGCCTATGTTTCTCTTATCTTTCTTTGAGATCCCAGTTGGTGTTAGGAAACGACTGGACTTCTATTGGTCGCGCTTCTTTTGGCAGGGTGATGAACTTAAAAGAAAATACCGGCTTGCTAAATGGGACATCATATGTAGACCGAAAGACCAAGGGGGTCTTGGTATTGAAAATCTTGAAGTCAAGAACAGATGTCTTCTTAGTAAGTGGTTGTGGAAGCTGTCTTCCGGGACTGAGGCCATGTGGGCGCAGATCCTCCGCAACAAGTACCTCCAAACTAAAACATTGTCCCAGGTCACAGTCAGGCCGACTGATTCGCCTTTCTGGAAAGGACTACTGAAAGTCAAACAATTTCAATAGGACGAGATTTGTTATTGGAAACGGTACAAGTACCCGTTTCTGGGAGGATACTTGGCTTGGTGAATCACCTTTAGCCATTTAGTATCCGTCTTTATATCGGATTGCTCAACGACGTGAGGTGTTCGTGGCAACGGTATTCCAATCTATCCCCCTTAATATTCAGTTTCGACGGTCGCTAGCGGGCAATCGTTGGGAAGAATGGCTTCATCTAGTTAGGAGACTGATGGAGGTTCAACTTTCTCACCAACCCGATATATTGCGTTGGAAGTTGACTAGTTCTGGAGTATTAACAATTAAATCAATGTATATTGATGTTATTAATTCGACTGCTATTCCAACTTCCAAGTTTGTTTGGGCTGTCAAGGTGTCTTTAAAAATTAAAGTGTTTATGTGATTTGTCCATAAACAAGTTATTTTAACAAAGGACAACTTGATTAAACGCAATTGGACAGGACCTACTAGGTGTAGTTTCTGTGATCGGGATGAGACGATTAAGCATTTATTCTTTGATTGCCCGTTGGCTAGAGTTCTTTGGCGGACAATCCATATTGCTTTTAATCTTACTCCGCCGACTTCTGTCAATGCTTTATTTGGGACATGGCTTAATGGGGTTGAGCCTGTTCTCGCACGACATATTCGGGTTGGAGTTTGCACTTTGTTATGGACTATCTGGAATTGCAGAAATGGTTTGTTTTTTAAGAGAACATCACGGATTCATTTTTTGCAGGTTATTTTCCGAGCTACGGCACTGATCCGTTCGTGGTCGCTACTCACTCCGATGGAGGTCAGGGAGCATTTGGTTACTGGATCTATCCGTTGGGAGATGGTCGCTCGGGATATCTTCAACCGGTTTGGATGGCGGTCATGTAATAGGATAGGCAATTAGTTTCCCTATCTATTGTTAGCCAGCCGGTTGTGGCATCTTTTTTGGACTATTTTGTATATCTAGCCGTTTGTAGCTCTGTGTGAACTGCATTTCTCTTTTTCTTTTTTGTTTACCTGGAGACTGTGGAACCTTATTGGCACTTTTGCCTTTTTTTGGTTAATAAGATGGCCGTATGCATCGTTCTGATGCAGAGACCGAGGAGACCCCTCTTTTCGAAAAAAAAAATCTCATGTAAAAGAAGCCTGCTGACGGATGGATGGACAGAATTAACAGCCGTTTCCTTTCCGTAGTGCAACTGCGGCTCATATAGCTATACGTGTTCATAATCGGTTCCGATAGATCAATTCCGACTCCTACTCCTCAACTAACTCCCTGCTATAAAGTATATAGTACAAATTACACCCCCGATGAATCTCCTGTATACGTAGCCCACGGCGGCCGGCGATCACCATGTACCGTGGCTACCACGTCGAGACGGTGCCCTACACCAACCGCGCCCACCTCGTCCCCCGCTCCGGCCGGGCCGCACGCGAGCGCCATGCCACCGACTCCTACTTCGCCGCTTTCAAGAAGCACTACGCATCAAGGATACTCGAGGAGAACGACGACCGCAACGTCCGCGTTAACCGCATCGTCATGGAGCTTGTCGGCGGCGTCCACCGTAGCCTGGCCAACAAAGCTCGCCACTGGGTGGACAACCTCAATTGGGAGGCGGTTGTTCTCAGACACGACGGCGTCAACGCTTATGTGCTGTGCACCGGCAAAATCGTAGTTTTCACCGGGCTACTCCGCCGTCTCCACACCGACGCCGAGATCGCCGCTGTTCTTGGGCACGAGGTACGTAGCTCAGATCGTCTGTTCATCCGGCAGAGCATGCATAGTATTAACTTTTCTTTTGCACTACTACATATTTTATGTATAGTTCGGACACGTTCTTGCAAAGCACACGTCAGAGATGATCGCAAACTTGATCGACAACAAGTGGTGTCCGGCCCTCCTCACTGCCCCATTCCTACGAAGGTACGTAATTAATTAATCGTTCATATCATTTTTATATTTTTCAACATAGTGAATTTTATTGGCTGAAAATCATGCATCAACCCGGTCACCCTGCATAGCTAGAATGCATGCAGCCAGCACGAACACACACAAAGACACACCAGCAACTACCAAAGTCATATAAGACGCTTTGTGCAGACCAGGAAAATAAAAAAACCCCAAAGCAATGTGATGGCTTTGTATTAGAACATGTAGGCTTCCAGATTACCCTAATTAATTGCATTGCACGTATTAAATTAACCATGCAAGTTGACTGATATAGTGATCGTGTTAACTATACATGCAGGCAGGAGATAGAAGCAGATTATATCGGAATGATGCTACTCGCCGCTGCTGGTTACGATCCACATGAAGCCCCTTGAGCCCTTGAGAAGGTCGGAAAGATGGAAAGAAAAACTATATTGGAGAAACTGATGTCTTCCCTCTCTCATCCGTCCTGCAAGAAAAGGTCACGGCTGCTATCGCAACCTAGGGTCATGAGGAAGGCGATGACATTATACACACAAGTGAAAGGAAAGAACAATTGTTGAACCTGCTTCATGGCTTCGACCTGCCGATGACTCCTAGGAGTGGCACTCGCGTCTCCCATGCCCTAGGTAACTTTGATAGAGAAGATGCGAGTAATGTTGTTAGTCAGTAATGCCTTGTTTTTTGCGAGGTAGTCAGTAATGCCTTGTTTTTGCGAGGTAGTCAGTAATGACCTGTGTGCTGAGTCTTGGCCATCGAGGTTGTAACGTTCTATGTGCACAAATTAATATAAACATAATTCTTTGAGAAAAGGTCAGTGTTGGCGAAGATTGTGATGGTGTTTTCGCATAACTGTTGAAACTCTCTAACTAGGTTGGTATGCCCGTTGGTGGATGTCGATGCCCTAAAGAATCTTGTAGAGTAACAAACTATGTATGTACGCATTCTTTCAAATCAGATAATTAGCCAGGTAGTTTCATAGATAGATACTAGCACATATGCACGTGCGTTGCAACGAGAGATAAAATAGTATGTATTTAAAGTCAGTGAGAATTATATATGCACATGAGAAAAGGAACATTTAGTTTCTCGGTTTAGCCGCATGTGAAGGAATCAATCCGATATTTTTTTCATTAATTGATCAAGGGCATTTAAGAGTTTTGTTACGTCATCATACGCCAGAGAAGGCACATGAGTTATTCAATCTACATTTCCTTTCAATCCTTTCAATCAAGGGGATTTTAAGGCATGAAGTTTCTAAATATTCTAGGAAACATGAACAATCTTTTAATCTGGAATAGTTTTTAAAAAATTATGAACACTTTTGGAAAAATGCGAAGAAAATAGGAAAGGGAACATCCTTTTAAATTCACAATCATTTTCTCAAAACACCAACTTTTTTTATACAAACATTAGCATTATTTGACTTTCTGAACATTTTTTAAAAACACGAACATGTGTTAAAAATTCTTAAGAATTTTAGAAAATGTGTATATTTTATACAAAATAAATAATTGTGAAATTTTAACTGAAAAATATTTTTAAATTTGGAGCATTTTTTAAATGCCATTTTATTTTTAGACATGTAGAACAATTTTGAAAAAAATAATTTTTGAAAAAAGGGGAAATGTTTGGCAAGTTTCGAATATTTTTTAACGTAGGAACAAAATTTTGGAATTCTTAACATTTTCAAAATTTTGTTTTTATTAAGTCCGATTTTCTTTTGAGATTTTTAATTTACGAAATAAATTCTAAAAGAAAAGTAAAAATGGAAGGGAAAAAATAGGGACAGAAGAATAAAAATAGAAGTAAAACACACAAAAAACAGGCCAGCCCATTATCGGTTGTCTTGTGCGAAACTCCGACTAAAAAACATGAACATTATTTGAATTTGTGAGCATTTTTTATAAAATGTGAACATGTGTTCAAAATTCATAAGATTTTTATAAAATGCGTATCTTTTATACACGAACATTATTTTTACTTTTGAAAAAATCACTAAAACACGAATATTTTTTGAATTTGGAGCTTTTTTTGAAATGCCATTTTCTGTTTAGACATATTGAACAATTTTGAAAAACAATATTTTTTGTGAAAAAATTGGAAACATTTTGGAAGTTCCGAATATTTTTCAAAATAGCATCAAAATTTTGGAATTCTGAAATTTTTCCAAAAATTGTTTTTTTATTCTGAACGTTTTTTGAGAATTTTTAATTTTAAAAGTAAATTCTAAAAGGAAAGTAAACTTGGAAGGGAAAAAGAGATAGCAAAATAAAAATAAAAATAGAAGCCCAATATTGGTTGCTTTGTGGGAAACTTGACTATCTGACGCCGAGCACGGATAATAGAATTTTCCCAGCTGCATGGGCAGAAAAATAAGTGGGATGGCTTCGATGGGCCATAGCGCGTGGCCCACGTACGAAAATTCTTTTTCTAGCAAGAAAACACATAAAATTTAGTATCACCTCGGATAGAAAAAAATTCTTTTCGAGGGTGAACGGATGAAAAAATTAGCAAAATGCACCTTGCTTTATTATTAGTAAAAAAATAGGGTATAGATATCTATAACTATACGCGGGTGGTCCTTATCCTTACTAGTAGAATGTCCGTGCGTTGCTACGGACTGCTAGGGGCAACAATGCGTGTAAATGAATCAAAGAAATAATTAAAGTCGTCTTCAAAGTCAAAACTTATTTTTCCCTCACATATTTAGACGTGTTCCGATGTCAGATGAGCACCCAACGTGCTCCCCGAAATTCAACCGTCTAGACAGTCCGGGTTCCCCAAATTCAACACACATGTGAGGAAGTAATGTGACTATTCAGACTATTTGTGATGTTATCTCCAATACACGGTTGCAACGCAAAACCCCACCCTCACGACGCACCCTCTCTATTTCTCGTCGGACCCTCCCGCTTGGTTTCCCGCCGTAGCGGGACATTTCATGCTGGAGCCCTCTCCTTTAAAATAGGATGACACCCACCTCACTTTCACCATGGCACCCTCTCTTCTTCATACGGTACTTCCTCCCGGGCCGTCAAGGAGGAGTGCCCTGTAGTGCCTGCCCTGCTTGCCGCCATGATCGCCTCCCCCGTGTTTGTGTCGTTCCATCACCGCCATCAAGGGGGAGGAGGTATGTGCCGTCTGTGACGCCCCCAGAGCCAAGAAGGTGAACCCATAACTTTACATACCAACCCTAACCCCCATCCCACTCACTCTCAACCCTCACTCTTATCACAAAATCCATTAACTTGTGTTTTAAGTGAGCTAGTGATCAACATCGCGGTGGACACTCTACCCATGTTAGTGCTAGTAACTCCTGGTTCTATATTGGACCCACCCTTCATCCCGGACTCTACCACGATAGTCCCACGCTCATGTGTTATCACGGAAAAAGAAAGCAATGAATAAAATTGTTCATCCAAAGCATGCAAAATGTCAATGATTCTCTCCTCTTCCCTCCCTCTGGCACACGCTTGATTCAATCAGATATTAGTGAATAAATTAAATAGATAATTAAGTGACATGTCCATATATATATATTTATAATTCATTTATTAGTTTATTTAGTGAATGCTATGGTAGGGACCATATGTCATTCGTCTACATATTTTCGCAACAGTTGAATTCTGCATGTGGCATCCTATTACTCCTTGCCATTGTCTTCACCCACATTCTGATGGTAGGCTAACACCACCTCCCCCCTTGCATGTGACGGCTCCTCCATATCTCAACACCTAATTCTTACAGACTGAAGTGCAAGTATGCATTGGTAGATAGAGATGTATTACTGTTGTATGTTTTTTGTGGACAATATAATTATTCAATGCACAAGCAAGACATGAAGATAAAATCTTAATTTCTAGAGCGTTTTTGTAAGGGCAACATACATCATCCCTACAAAAACCCTTAAACCAAATAAATTTGAACTAATTAGCCTGTGTGTTGCAACAGGTGTATAAATATGCTAGTGCTTAATTGTCCCAAACATATATCTTTAGGATCCTAATGCACATTAAGCAGCATTGTTGATTTTTTTTTCTAGCCTTATAGCACTCGTTTTGTTCGTACTCCTTCTCCTCCTCCTCTTCACTCACTATCTCTATCTTCCCGATCGAAGCTTGTTGCCAAGCTCGCAACCACCATCAATGGTGCATCCGTCTAAAAATCCCCCAACCTTCCACATCCACACCATGAATTTTGATGGATTATATGCCATTTTCTTCTCCCTTCAGTGTTAAACAATACTATTAATGTAAAAGTAATTAGTGTTCTTCCCTTCAGAGGAGAAGAAAATGCTTGCACGCGGCCACTATACCCCGACCTATCCTGTCTCTCCTACATGATGTGCTTCAAATCCAACAATTTTTTCCGTTACTCCAGCAAGGCTCTCGCGGCGACCATGTGCTCGGAGTGCCGCTTCTGCTGCCATGCATCTTCGCTAGTGTGCCTCAAATTTTTGCATGATACTCCCTTTGTAAACAAATATAAGACCGTTTAGATCACTAAATTAGTGATATAAACAGTCTTATATTTGTTCCGGAGGGAGTACATTAGTAGTTGTTTTTTTAGAGATACACGATTATTTTACTCCTAGTAATAGCAATTGGCAATTTGGCATAGTACAACCATAATCTTGGAGTCGTCTATCATTTTGATAAATAGCTATTTGCTATAGATGCAATTATGATGACTGTGTTAAGAATTTGCACAGAGTAACCCTTGCAAACTGAATGAAACAACAAGTCAATCCTGTCCACACTGAAACTGAATCATGCATTAAGGAACATCACACAGAGGAAATTGGAATCCAAACTAACAACAAGAGACGACAACATGGATGCTATCTTATTGCTTTCGAGGTGGATGGCAAGAGCCCTCGCCCGGATGCATGAAATAGTCCTTACTGATTGTGCATAGCTAGCTGAGGAAACGTCGGGTGAAAACAAGGGTGTTGGTACCTTGAGAAATTACACTCTCATGTTGACAAGTGTCGCACAAAACTGCTCGCGGCCATCCTCCTCTAGGCCTTCTAGGCATTTTGACAGACATCCTCTCTGCTTCCCCCGCGCGATGGCCGGCCACCACTACTCCTCCAGAGTGAATCCTTCCAAAGGCACTACATGCGGCGTTGTCCCTGTGGCGTTCTCCTTTCTGCTCGTGCCTTTTGCTCCTTTGACCTCTTTCTTATGAAAATTTACCCGCTTCTCCAAACATGCACTGAAAACTGTAGAAAAAGTAGAACAATGTACATGTGTGAACTGGAATAGTGGAATTAAACCAACCTTCATCAACAGACATCTTTTGAACTATGGTCGACTCTGTACATCATCCAGATTAGCTCATAATGAAAACTAAAATAATGGTTGGCCTTTCCTATATTTTTTTGAAGAAGAAAATAAGAATTGTCAGCACCTACAACCTGGAAGACACTAATCCCTTCAGAAAAGTTTGGCATATAGATTATGATATTATCCTAGCTTATTTATGATTCAAATTTCAACCTTATTCGGGTCAAATTGAGTGGCATCTCAAGGATCTAGTTAAACCACTGGACCAATACAAAATGAAGATCACAACCACGTACATCCATACGGGAATGCACTACATCTTGATATATAAGCATGCTTTTGGTTTTGTATGCCAGGCTCTAAGTTTATATTGAGAAAATAAATTCAGAAAGATGAACCTTAATATTTACAGAAGGATTATGCTCTTTTGCTGGACATGGCCCTTTTTCAGAAGAAAAAAAACATGTGTGTATCATTTCAGAAGTATACACGAAAGACAAAATTTCAGAATGATACAGCTGTATCTTATTTACCTTGTAAGAAAATGGACTTCCCATATTTTGCTGAAAGAAATCTCAAGTAGTCCCTCCATATCAGCTGAAATAAAACCCTAAGACAATTGCCATGTCAGTAATGGCGGTCCAGTATGATCAGAGCATTCCGTATAGGTGGCTTCAAACATGGAATTGGGCCACAAGGGCACACTCACCAATATGTGGAATCATTTGCTATTCTTCGCCTCTCATATGTCTTTACCTGCATAATGACTTTACATTTAGAACAGAAGAGCTAATAATGTGTGCAGACAACATGTACTAAATATTACCTCTTCACAAATATAGCACGGTGAAAGATTGTCTGAAGCAAGTCAACAAATGAATAGTAGGCACCTACAATTGAAGTTGTTCAATTGGAAACTATTTCATAGATGCAAAGACCACGACCATCTATTAAATTCATTGGAAGTTGCTACAACCAAAGTACATCAGTATTTCAGGCCCAAACTGAGGCAATGTCAGGATGCAGTAAGAGACAACTGATAAACAAGCCAAAGAAAATCAAATCAAAAAGGTTATTTTTTGTTAGCATCTGCACTGACTACGTGTATGTGGCAGTTTTGAAGTCCGGGTCTCCGGGCTGAGTCGGCATATGCACTTCTCATTGTTACTAGGGATCACATGCATATGTTACCACTCTGTACTATCTCCATAGTGATGGGTGTCATAGATATGGTAGCATAGGGATCCTCATTGATTACTTTGTAGGATCTATAGTAATACCTCAACACTGTGATCTATGTGTGGCATGTATCAATCTAATTTTTTGCTTGTTTGTGCAAATGCATCAACTCAACATAGAATTGATCCATAATAAAGTGCCAATATATAATAGTACTAAAAAGTAGGACGCGGTGTTTTGGTTCCTAGGTGCATATGCACCCATTGTCTAAATTACACATTTTGGAAAGTTGAAAAATTCGGAATAAAAATCTTGCGGGTATACCCAGACATTCTATGTGCATGCACAAAGTTTCGGTGAAAAACGACGTTCTTTGTGGCTTGTGTAAAAAAATAAAGAAATGAAAATGAATAGTTGTAATGAAGCATCAGAAATTTTCTTTTTTACACAAGCCACAAAAAACCTCGTTTTCACCGAAAACTTTGTGCACGCACATAGAATATCCGGATATACACGCGGGATTTTTGTTCAGAATTTTCCAACTTTTTAAAATGTGTATTTAGACAATGGGTGCATATGCACCTAGGAGCCATTGCAAATTTCCGTACTAAAAATATAAAACATATTTAGCATTACATGGATAGCCTAGTTAGCCATCAATTAACTGAATATCACATATTATTTTACCTAGTCTCTCCTAGTTAATTGAATCTAGTCTCTGCTAATGGTTCGCTTTGCATATGCATTTTGTACAGGATTAACAGAATCTACTATATAACAACACTAATCCCGTACGTTTTATGGGCATCGAGCAGCTATGTTCAGGTCACCAAATCAAGCAAGCAACGGCCTGCACATGAGCTCATTATTTAGTTAATTCAGGGTGAGAGGTTGCTACAGACTTGGGAGTCTCTGCTTGAACACGTACGGCTGCTGAATCACAAAATCCACCAGCAGAACGAGAAATAGGAATTGCCAAGCGATGCAAGCGAGGGATTGGAGACGGAGCTCGTCGAGGCGCCGGGGTAGATGAGCGGCTGTGGCGAGGGGTTGGCGTAGTAGCTTGCCGGGGCGCCGGGGAAGTGATGTGGTGGCGAGGTCGCCGACGACCGGAAGTAGTATCTAAGTTACCCCACTATGACCAGCCTTACGAGAAGATGCAGTAGCACTCAGACACAGCCGCCGTAGATTGAATTTGCAGCGGAATTCCTCGACGGGCCCGATTGACCGCTGCCGTAGGTTGGTACGGTGGAAAAAATAACCCATGGGTCTTCTGGATCGCACGCGAGACGGCGGACAGACTGCAAACTTAAACTCGGTTGGTCTCAATTTCGTACATGCCATTGCGACTGCTCCTCGAGCCTGTAGATCCTTTTGCGCCTTCTCTTCTTTGCCCGGCATATCACGAGCTTCTCGAACTTTTAAGAATTCCCTCCAAAAACTCAACACCATCATGCGCTGGCCCCACAATGGACGCCAACAGTCGTGGTTTTGTCACGGCAGATCTCCTAGTGTGAGGACTTAGTCATGAGGTCATCGCAACTACGCGGTAGCTTGAACGGAGTTGATCGGAATCGAGAGACGCGAGATTTTATTCAGGTTCGGCCCCTCGTGGTAGAGGTAAAAACCTACATCCTGCTTGAATGATATTGATGATGATGATCTTAGTCACAAGGGTGGTTTTTCGATACTTCTATCTCGAGAGCATCTACCTTGATCATGTAAACCTGTAAAACCTGATCCTCTTGGGGCCCTATCCCTGCTTATATAAGTTGAAGGGATGGGTTAAATGTAGAATCCTAATAGGATTATGACTTAGCCTATTTTTGGCTTATTAACCCTAAGCTTCTTAACGTGGACTTCTTTCTTATCTCCAAGTGGCTCATTTTCATGGCTAAGTAGATGCCAGGTTAGGATCTGGGTTACAATCTACCGGGTTATGACTTAACAGGTCTGCTTAAGTCCAGAATACCTTAACGCCAGGGTGATTTAAGCCCAGAGATGACTTAACGCCAGGAGCTGGGTTCGCAGTCTGAATATTCAAAACAGCTCAACACCTTCTCAACATAATGGGATTACAGAAGTGTAATCCCACCCTCATTATCTCTAGTATGTCATTAACAACGAAGCCAACAGATGTCAGAGTTGTATTAAACTATCATTGCCATTAGTGCTTGTTTCAGGCCATATGATTTCAGCAATCTACGCAGGTGAATAAGTGTCGAAGAAATCTTCCTCTTCTTGAGGAGTAAGCGAGGACCTCTTCTATTCTCAAGCTTCAATAGCATGTGGAAAAAAACTCTTATAAGACAGTCCAACTCCTCTCAAACATTCGGGATGTGACGCTAAACTTCTCACTACACCTAGTGCCAATTAAATCCACATGGGTCATTAGAGATTTTTTTAAATTGTTAAATGGGCCGTAGGCCCACCATAATGTTTCAACACAATATTCTTTACTTGAATGCGACACTAGTGGACTCACTTGCAGGGAAGAATGACATGTAATTCGAGAGTTTTCTAGGTGGCTAGCTTTTCCTCTATCTCTCTCACGGGCCATTCCAGAAATGCAACACTAGTGCGGAACAGCCAAGAGAGCTAAAATAGAATTGGCACATGGAATTTAAGTGTCTTCTTTTGTTGGTGAATGACATGGAACCCTTGGCACCACAACTGTTTCAAGATTCTCTCTCTTTCTCTCTCTCATGGGAACCTTTCAATCCTGGGATTTTGTAAGGGACGACGTATCTAGATTCGCAGAGGACAAAATCAAGTCGTTGTCAGTCCTGTGTCGCTGGACGTATCAGCCATGTGATATGCATTTGCGTCCAACTCGGTACGCCATGTGGAACGCATCGATTATGTCTCTATCGGGGGTCATATATATGCTGATGGTATAGTTTCACACAGCAATAGCCGGCGAATGTTCTTTGAGCGGGATTGGCATTAGCAGATATTTTGGATGACAAGCTTGGTTGTATGCGGTTGTCAGTTTCTTCACAAACGCATGTTACTTTCTGGAAAGAAGAGAAATTTTGCAGCAAAAAAAAGCCAGGATTTGCCATATCTGCTATCAGGTAAAGTTGCAACGAAAATATGTTCACTTGGCATTCCCCTTCCAGCTGAGGTTCGTCAATTATCATTACCGTATAGTTTCACATGTACTCCATCTATTCCCAAATATAAGAACTTTTAGGTATTTCAAAATATTAACTACATACATGCTAAAATAAGTGAACATACATACTAAAATGCGTCTAGATACATACGAATCAAAAAATATCTATAAGGTCTTAAATTATATTAGGGAACAGAGGGAGTAGGCCTCCAAAACCAGAACTATATTAAAATTTCAACAACAGTACATAGCGCCCCAAAGAAACTAAGAATCACAACCATGTCCAAAGACCAACTAACCACCTCAACAACAAGAGCTAAGACGGTGGCGCGCCGCTACCTCCGCTTCACCCGAAGCCGGCTTGAACTTTTCTCGGAGGACACCTACGCGGATAGGAAGTTTTCGACCTTCGGTCCTGCTGGACCAGCACCCTAAACGACAGGGCCACTGCCGTTGAGAAAATGTGGAGAAGTTCATCTTCCACAAAATAATCCCGATGCTGACAATCACTACCAGCAAACGAAATCCAACTGCTCCTCCCGCTAGACGGAGACGGGGAACCAAGAACTCGTGAGCTTCCCACCACCACCTAAATACGGCCGGGTGAAGGAACATCATGAATCACCTAGATGGATATAACTTAAGAGAACATACCATCACGTGTTTGGTCATAAGATTTGTGTTCGTTAGGCCAGTCACAAATGGCACCCCAATGCAGATATTATTTGGCGGTAGTATGTCAAGTAGGCGGCCAGTCTCATCATCGCCGAGCCTGATTCTTCTGTTGAAGATGTAAGAATGAAATGGGCAATCCTCGTTTGAATCGGCGAGATAGACATCATGCATTGTGGGAACTGGTCCTGTTAAGGAAAAACATATCATCTCTCCACCGGTCAGACTGTTATGTGTAATGAACTGAACCCATCTTCGCCTCCCAAACGGGTCCTTGTTTGTCCTTTCTACTGTTCAATGTTGTAAGTGACCCCACGACACATAAAGGGCACATTCTCTTTCATTAATTCATCGAATTCTAGCCTAGCCCCCGCTCGAGAATACAATGGGAGCGACGGCTAGAGTGGGCCGGTTGAAATACCTCATAGATTGCCGAGTAACTTCATTGGGGTCTCGGGTCCGTCAGCTGCAAACAGCCTTGCCACCTGGCTGCTATTTGCCGGGTGCCCTCCACAGGGCTCTCGGCATACTGTGCATAAGCCGAGTTCCTTTATGTTTGCCGAGTATGTACCGGGCGGGGCTTGGTAGAGCTTCCCATGTGCCGTATCCTACTGTTTGCCAAGAGCTACACTCGGCTTACTTGCCTTTTACTGCAATCCCATGTTCTAGTACTCGGCAAAGAGCAAAGAACTCGGTAACGACGAATTTTCCAGTAGTGCTACTATGTTGTGTTTCTTCACTAATTTCAAACTGTATGTAGTCTTGTTTATATTAAAATCTCCAAAACATGTTATATTTATGAAGAGAGGGAGTACAATCCAACAAACATAGGGAGCACGTACGCAGCAAATCTATATGAGTGACTATAACACAGGAAGGAGGAGGGAACTAATACACAGCAAATTTGTGCGTTTGATCTTATTCGTACTACGTCCTGCATGGTGCAGGCGTGAAAGCTACCAACATTACACGGCTTGCGAGCTTTGGGATCCTGGGGCGTGCTACCGCGGCGTCACGCGCGCCCGGAGCGGGGTCTTCATCACCTTGAAGAACCCATCCAGCTCTGTGAGGTCGACGCCTCCCCCCGCCGGCGGCGCCCACTCGAACTCACGTACGAGCGCCGCCACGAAGCTTTTGACATGCATGGTGGCGAGCGCTCCTCCCGGGCACGCCCTCCGCCCCGCGCCAAACGGCATCATCTTGATCTCCTTGGGCCCCGGCACCAGGCCCACGCCCTCCCCCTCGCCCCCAGCGAGGAAGCGCTCCGGACGGAACGCGTCGGGTTCCGTCCACGCATTCTTGTCCCTGCCGATCTCTCCCAGGTTGAAGTGCGCCCGCATACCCTCGGTCGGCACGGCGGCGACGGTGCATCCCAGGATTCCTGCGACCGCCTGATCGGGGACGTCGCGCAGCAACAGCGGAATCGGCGGGTGGAGCCGAAGGCTCTCGAGCACGACGCCGCGCATGTACTTCATCTGCCGGACGCGTGCCTCGGACAGTGCGCCCTCCACGGCGTCGACCTCGCGGCGGATCTTGTTCTGGACCTCCTGCTGGAGCATGAGGTGGGCGAGGGTCCACTCCATGCTGGACACCACGGTCCCTGGCCCAGCACCGAGGAACTCCGAGAGAAGGCTCACCAGCTCGTTGTCTGTGAGAGGGCGCAGGGCCTTGCCGTCGGCTGTGTCGTCGTCGACGGGGACGCGGGCGTCGAGGAGGTGGTCTAGATATGCCGGCAGGCCACCGCTGAGCTTGGGGTGACGGTTAGCGTTCCGTCTTGCGTTGACCAGAGGGAGGAAAAGCTCAGCCTGCTTGCCTCGGAAGGCGAGGAACCGGCGCCACCGCCTCCAGTGCAGCAGCTTCGCCGTCTTGGAGCTGGCAAAATCCTTGCTGCCATCAACGGCCAGCACAAAGGCCTGGAGCAAGTCACGCATGGCGCGTACGTGACCCTCGTCCACGCCGCTACCGAAGCACATGCGAGCCACCAGCGGAAACACGGCGGCGTTGAGGATGTCGCGGACGACAATCTCGCCGCCGCCGCCGACGCACCGGACGCGGAGGTCAGCAACGAGGGCATCCATGGCCTGGAGGCGCAGCGGGTCCGTGTGTCCAAGACGTGATGGGTGGAGGACCGCGGCGCTGAGGGTGCACCGGAGAACACGCCAACGCGGGCCGTAGGGCACAGACGTGAGGTTGTCGCTGTGACTGCGGCGACGCCCGCTGACGAGGGCCACGGGGAATAGGTTCAGCGGTCGGTTGCAGAAGGCATCAGCGTGGTCCATGAGCGCTCGGCGGGCGATGGCACGGTCGCTGATCTCGATGATCGGCTGTTGACCGTTATGGACGGCCCAAGCCCAAGCACGACGCCGGAAGACGGCAACTGCGCTGATGCACAACACAAGAGAAAGTAGCAACACAGCTAGCATGAATTCCATGGCATGTATGTATCTGTATGTGCCTGCCTACACCCTTGGATATTGCCTGAGATGTTGCTGGGTTTATATAGATAGATGGGTAGATGTTGCCCACAGCAGCACCATGCATACAAGGTAACATTTTGTGATCATGACAGACTGGTGATCCAAGGTACCATTTTGTGTTTTTCCACCTTGCCCTTTTCCTGCAAACCTGCTTAATAACACTTTATTTGTTCCCATCCACTGTGCAGGACTCTGCCTTGGAGTTCCCTTGTGCATTCTTCTAGCCCTGTAGAGCTCTGTTCTTTTCATGCGTACACACTTATCACTTGTATTACATGAGGGTCTTGTGGCCACCGTCTTCCTTTATGTACAAACACTAGTGCAGAACCGGGCAATAGCACCGGTCCAGTTCGGAAGGCCCTTTAGTGCGGGGGCCGGGAGCCCTTTAGTACCGGTTGGTAACACCAACCGGTACTAAATATTTGTGGGTTTTATTTTATTTTATATTTTCAATTAAATTTGTGTTATCAATTTAATTTAGGATTGTTTTACGTTATAATGAGTTGTAGTCGTCGTCATCATCATCATCATCGCATATTAATAAATAAATAAACTCTAGCTAGCTAAAAATCATCATAGTCGTCTAATTACCACTATTTAATCATCATAGTCATTACCGCTACCTATCTAATCATCACGAACGCTGGCTAGCTTAAAGAGGAAACATTCACTTTGTAACAGAAGCAAAGATATCATCAAGTTCAACATAATCATCACCAACATCGAAGCTCAGGACACGGACATGAGACAAGTACTAATTAAGAGCATGAACTAGTAGCTACTCCTGCTGCTCCCTCTCAGGTAGAATAGCATAGAACATGTATAGCTCTCCTGATTCATCATACTGAAGCATGCAGATGAATCTGTCTCCTAATCTTGGGTTGCGCTTCTCCTTGCTGCCCCCTAGTACTTCTCTGCGATCGTTAACAATTTTGCTCCAATCTTTCATTATTAAGCATTCTTCGCTTTCAGAAATCCTGAATGCACTCATGTGCAATGTAGGAAATCTTGGTCGTAAGCTAACCATTGACATGCGACCTTTTGTCTCGATCCACTGAGGCACAACTGTCATCGGAAATCCCTGTTGAAGAACATCGTATAGTAATTAATATACTAAGCAATGAAAGTTTAGCTTCAAAAATAATGTATGCAAAAGATGCACTAATTAAGGACAAATATTTAAAATATTACAATCTTTCGATTATAGATGTGACCGTAGTTCAATACGATCACCATTGGTCGCACGTTTTGAGTACTAACATTTCTAAGTTCAGGAAAAAAAATTGTCTTGACAGTATTAAGATCCTCAAGCCATGAAACATAATGACTTATCTCCTCGCAGTTTAGTTGAGCCCCGGGGCAGTAGTAGGTCCTGTCTACCAAGCGCCGGACATGTTTGCTTGAACCGAAATAAGCTGACAATACAAATTAGTTGTCAACTATTTTTGAATAAACTATATCAAAGACATAAACATATGCATGCATGGTTGAGAAAAACTCACCAAATGGTAGAACTGGAGGCGTTTGCACATCGACCCAGATGTCTATATTACCTTCAATATCATCTTCCGGACGAATATCAAAGGTGATAACCATATCAGGCTCAAATGCATAAGCCTTGCATAGTGCTTGCCAAGTTTTGCATTCCAAATGGGTGTATGTGTCTCCATTATATAATTTGACGTTGAAAGTATACCCATGCTCCATCTTCAAGTAAACTTTCTTTACCTCCATATCATATATAGCACTAAAACCTATCTTATCCAAGACAAAAATTCTTGCATGGCAGGGGATGCGCTAGTAGAATAGTGAAAATTTAAAATTATAAGTTGAAGCAAATGAAGCATAAGTTTTGCATTCAAATAATAATTGACAAAGTGACTTACTGTATCAACTTTGAATGTCTCATCTAGCTTGATGCTGAAGCGCCTACCATCAACAAGGAAATTTTTGTTGCACAGGCCGCGCTGGTCTTCACAGTGTTCGCACATAATGAAATCTTTTTCGTCGTCAGATGACATTTCCTATGTTCATATAGGTGAAACATTAAACACCTATATCTAGCCAAATATATATTCATCTAACATTTGATATTAATATATCTAACTATATTCATCTCTAACAATTGACATTACTATATATTTAACTTTTCTATCTAATTCATCTAACATTCAACATTAATCTAACATTTATATAAACTCAAAATATATAAAAAATTAAATAAACAAAAAAACTCATTAATAAATAATATTTTAATTAGATCATCAAATCTCAGATACTTAAATTTTCTTACTAAAAATAAACTAGTTGTATTAATTATTGAACTAGTTCAAATCTCATTTGCTTCGACAATTATATTAATTATTATGTGTGTACGTATGTGTGTGTGTATGTGTGTGTATTAATTATTGTATTATAAGTTCAAATCTCATTTGCTTCGACAATTATATTAATTACTAAAAATAATATTGTAATTAGATTATCAAATCTCATTTGCTTAAACTAGTTGTATCAATTATTGAACTAGTTCAAATTTTAACTAAAAATAAACTAGTTATATTAATTATTCAACTATAGTTCTAATCTCTAGTTCGACAATTTTTCTATCTAGCTAGCTAATTCATTTAACATTCGACATTAATCTAACATTCGATCATCTAATTAACTTTTCTAAAAAAACAGAAAATAAGTAAAAAATGTGTGTGTGTGTGTGTATGTGTGTGTGTATATGTGTGTATATATACGTATAGTATGTGTGTACGTATGTGTGTGTGTATGCGTGTGTGGTATGTGTGTGTGTGCGGCCCCGTACGCCGCCCCCCCGTACGTACGAGCGGGGGCGCCGGCGTACGGGGCGGGGGCGCCGACGTACGGGGCGGGGGCGCTGGCGTACGGGCCGGCCGGCCGGGTGCGCGCGACGAGACGACGGACGACGGCGCGGCGGGTACGCGAGGAGAGCGAGATACGTACGTATACGGGACCATGGCGCGGGACGACGACGGACGGCGGCACGCGGCGTTCGGGGCGGCGGCGGGGACGACGACGGGCGGCGACGACGGGAGCGGCGCGCGAGAGGTTGGAGACGCGAAGAAGTGGGAAGATGTAACTGAAATTTTCGTAAGTGTTGTATATATAGGAGAGGCCTTTAGTACCGGTTGGAGCCACCAACCGGTACTAAAGACCAACTTTGGCCAGGCCAAGAGGCGGGAAGAGCAGGCCTTTAGTACCGGTTGGTGGCTCCAACCGGTACTAAAGACCACCCTTTAGTACCGGTTGGAGCCACCAACCGGTACTAAAGGCCTTGCGCTGCCACCCCGTAGTTCGCATAGTTTAGTCCCACCTCGCCGGGCGAAGGGCAGCCGCACTGGTTTATAAGCCCAGCCGCGGCTGCCTCTTTGAACTCCTCTATATAGCAGGCTTGTGGGCCTAATTTCTGCGCGCTGCCCTGTGAGTCTGCTGGGCCTTTAGGGCCTATAATTGCACACCTGTGGCGTAGCAGGCCCACAGGGCAGCGCCCCAATTTTTTTTATATTTTTTTTCTTTTCTGTTTCTTCTATTTATTTGTTCAGCACAAAAATTCTGGAGTTGTAATAAGTTTTAAAAAAATGAAATGCCTTTGTAACAGATGAGTTTAATTTCGTCAAAAACCTGATTACTTCGAAAGAGATTGTTCAGTTTGTAAACGAAGTGTATCCAGTTTTAGCCGTAAGCCTCTCTACTTTCTTGCACATGCTATGTGGGTGAAATGATGATACCATGCCAAGTTTCAACTTTTTCTGAGTTCATTTGTAGTGCTTTTCAATTTCCAGGTCATTTAGTTCTCAAAACAAATCATTGAATGCATGAAAAATAGCAAATGAAGGCAGAAATGGTTGAAAGTTGATGGCGTCGCTTTGAATGGTGCATACTGAACGCACAGAAATTCTGGAGTTGTAATAAGTTTTAAAAAATAAAATGCCTTTGTAACAGATGAGTTTAATTTCGTCAGAAACCTGACTACTTCGAAAGAGATTGTTCAGTTTGTAAACGAAGTGCATCCAGTTTTAGCCGTAAGCCTCTCTACTTTCTTGCACATGCTATGTGGGTGAAATGATGATACCATGCCAAGTTTCAACTTTTTCAAAGTTCATTTGTAGTGCTTTTCAATTTCCAGGTCATTTAGTTCTCAAAACAAATCATTGAATGCACGCCCTTTCGGCCACATTCCATAAGAAATCTCTTCTCATGGCATCAAGTGCACGGAGCAGCTTCGGGGGGAGGAGCAGCGCGGCCAATGCATATGTTGGCAGGGCATCAAGGACAGCATTAATCAACACCAGGCGAGCAGCAGGAGAGAGGAGGCGCGCCGCCCAGCCCGCTAGGTATTTGTCCACTTTCCCAATCATTGTGAGGAAATCCTTGAATCTCAGCTTCTCCCACGACAAAGGCAGACCCAGGTATGTTTGGGGGAAGGACCCAACTGCGCATCCGAGCGCACGGACCACCATCTCTTGTACTGCAGCATCAACATGAATCGGGATGAGGGTGCTCTTGGTGATGCCAGAGCTATTGGCAAACTGGTCAATTGTTTCCCTTGGCAGCGTGCTGAGTGTCGACAGAGATCACGATGTGGTTCCTCCTCGGGGCCAAACACGAATCAGGAGGTCAGTGGTTGCATGCCCAAGGTTGGTAAACTCCTCCCTTGCTCCCCACATCCACATGTTGATGATCACGATCATGGCAATGTGAGAGAAGCACCAACACTTGAGTTTAATAGGGTTGATTTCTCTCATAGAATGAAGGATGCTGTAGAGAAATTGCAGCTTATTGTCACACCCTAGCTAGTCCATGCATTAGAGTGTGCATCATGTTTACTTTCATCAGAAACTTGAAATGGGGAAGACAGAACCCCCAGCACCCCCCCTGAAATCAACTAGGGTTTACTAAAAATAAATTCAATGAACCTGAAATGCCCTTCTAAAATGTTCACCCTCTTTGCCTTGGGTTAGAACCTTTGGGAAAATAGGTGCACATTTTTCTAGGTCAAAAGAAGGTCACTGATTTAATTCACAAATATTTGAATTTGGGTATTTAAATGCTATTAAATAATTCAAGTGCTCAAATAATTCTGAAAGTAATTGTTTGCTGTTAGGAATAATCCCAATAGGGCTCACAAATATTTTCAGGATTTTAGAAAGTGCCTAGGTATTTTAATTAAAGCCCTAAAGCTACAGAATAATAGAAAAGAAAACAAAATCAAAAAAGGGGGAGAAGAATCTTACCTGGCGCCACCCACCAGGCCCACCTGCCGGCCCAGCCCAGCCGCCGCGCCAGCGAGCAGCTTGGCTTGGCCAGGCAGGCAGGCAGGTGCTCGACGGCGGCACCCGCGCGCGCCACGCAGCTGGCTGCCGTCCTGCTTCCTCCCTTCGCCGCCTCGACCCCCTGGACCGGCACCACGTCGCCGCCTCGACCCCCTGGACACGTTCACTCGCCCCCTGCCTCTCTCTCGCTCCCCTCCGCCATGGCCGACGCTGCTGAGCTCGCGCCACCGTGAAACCCCCGTCCACCGATGTCCCCGTAATGCACCACCGTGTCCATCCTCTCCGCCGTCGTCAACTCCTTCGAGCAGCCAAGCCCCGAGTGCTCACACGCTCTGCAACCTCTTCTTCGACCTCGTCTTCACCGAGCCTCGCCGGAGATCCCCTTCGACGTCGCCGCCGCATCGACTCGTCCCCGACCGCGCCGTCTACCTCTTCGTGATCGCCGTGAGCTACTGCACCTCCCCAACCTCTCCGTTCCTCTTCTCGTGCACCACAGCGAGCACACGAAGCTCACCCGCACCCGCCACCGTGGAGCTCATCGCCGACGTGTCTCCGGCCAAACTCCGGCCACGCCACCTAGCCTATCATCTTCACTGCATCCCTAGGGGCACAACGCAACTCACCACGCGCCTCGACATGCCCCGTAGCCTCGGGCTCACTTTCGCCCGACTCCGGCGACCGCAAGGCTCGTCGCCGGCGACGTTTCCGGCCACCTCGAGCCCAACCACCACCACCAACCGCCGCGGGTTGTCCCCAGCTACCCGTAGCTGCTCTCCGCGCACCAAATGGTACCCCGTGGGCGATTTCCGCAGCGCGCCACCGCGTCTGGCCTCGCCAGCGGCTAAACGCCGGCAGGCTTTGACTCACTGACCGGGGGGTTTGACCTGCTGACGTGGGTTGACTCCCCCCCTCTCACTGACATGCGGGCCCCGCCCGGCTAATTACCCTGTTAGTGCTAACTAAATAGGTTAGTTAATTAGTATAGTCACTGACTAGTGGGCCCCGCCTGTTAATTAGGCTAACTAAGCGTGGTTAGTGCACAGAGACACTGACCAGGGGCCCCACCAGTCAGGTTTGACCTGGCTGGCGCCTTTGACTTGCTGATGTCACCCTGACGCATTGCTGACGCAGTAATTGTTTTTCTGGAATTATTTTTATTCAGAAAATTCTAGAAAATAGTTCAAACATCAAAAATTCATAGAAATTCAACCATAACTCCAAATGAGATAAATTATATATGAAAAATTATCAGAAAAATTCAATCTATCCATCTGTAATGGTTTCATGCATGACAAAATAAGTTTACCCTACCATTTAAGCAGAATAAGGAAATGCCCTATAAATGCAATAATTAATGAGCTAATATTTGAATCTTGGATTCAAATGAGTTCACCCCTTTCTGTTTTAGCTTGCATTAGGCCAAAACACATTCATATTGCCATGTCATAACATGCATCATATTGTTGCATATCGTCATGTGTTGATTGTGCTTGGTTGTGTTCTTCGTGGTAGGTTCTACCTCCGAGGATATTCATGAGTATCCAACTGAAGGGCAGTATCCCGTTACCACTCCATCAGGCAAGCAACCATTGATCATTCCGATACAAACCATGTTCTCCCTCCTGCTCTTGTTTACTGCATTAAGACAACACGATTCAAACTGCTGTGTGGTACGGTAGTTGAACCCTTATCCTCTGCATGACCTGTCATTGCCACAGTAACTAGATGAAACCCACTAGCATGTGTAGGAGTTGATTGAGCCATGTTTTGTGATTCCTACCTTGCTATGCCTGCTATGCGTAGAGTTGTGTCAGGTCTGGTTCATCTGGGTGATGGGCTAGAGTGGAATGCTTGTGTCAGTGATATGTGGGATGTGTTGAACATGTTTTGGTAAAGGTATCGATGAGAGGCCAAGTAGGAGTACATGGTGGGTTGTTTCATTGAGGCCATCCCTAAGAACTGAGTTCTGTATGCGTGATTTAAGATTCAGCTACTACCACACATTGGGCCCTGAAATATGACCCCGCTCGACTTACTGACCCCTCTCGCCTCAGTCCAGGAGTTGCAACTAGTTTCTGGTGTTTGTAGGTTAAGTGTTGGCGGCCGTGCGTAGCGCTGACCCTAGGGGTGGGCTATGTTGCGGTAGATACACCGTGGCATGGTGTACCGAGTCACCCGTTTGGTGTCTCGGGAACCCTGTTCACATCGTTCGGGGCCGTTGAGGACACCCCGGCCGGATTTCCTTGCGGATGGAACCTGAATAGGCGATGACCCTGGACTAGAGACTTGTGAGGTTAGTCAGGTCGTGGTCTACACCCACGTCGGTTTTCGCTTGAAGTCTGCCGAGCACATTTCGTGTGCAGACGCTAAGTGCTGGAAACATGTGTGACGAAGTACACCCCTGCAGGGTATAAAACTATTCGAATAGCCGCGTCCGCGGTAAAGGACTACTTGGTTGCCTATACAGTTCATAGACAAGTTAATGGATACTACTAAAAGACTCAAGATAAGTGTGAGTACCGAGGATGGCCCTCTCGCAGGATACGAGGGAGGATCCACGGTGGAGTATTGTGTTGGTGAGTAGTGGACTCGTGTGCGAAAACTATTTCACTAAAGAGGTTCCGTAGGATAGCTTAGCCAAGAGTCAAAGCTGGCTTGCTGCATAAACCACACCACCTTCTTGAGAATGAGCATGTATAGTAGGTTTTGATGTAAGACTTGCTGAGTACCTTTGTACTCATGTTTGCTTATTTATTGTTTCAGACAACAACACTGCCCCCTTCGATGGGTTTTATGTAGACCTTGACGTCGACGAGTGACTAGCCACCCAGGCGGTGATCCTGGCCATGGAGGGCCCTATGTAGATAGACAGGCTTCGAGAAGCCTTCTTTCTTTCTAGAGTCTGTACTCAGACTAGTTGCTTCCGCATGTGCTTGTATGATTGTATGACTTGAGTGTCGGGTCATGTGACCCCCTATCTGTATGAATATGTTATGCATGGCTCCCTGAAGCCTTTAAATAAAGTACTTGAGTTGTAGAGTTTTGTTGTGATGCCATGTTGTATGTACTCATATCGGGCATCTTGTGTGTATGATTGAAATGCTTGGTATGAGTGGGATCCGACAATCTAGTTGTTTATCCTTCGCAGCCTTTCTTATGGGGAAATGTAGTCTAGTGTTCCTCGAGCCATAGTAGTCCGCTACAGCCCGGTTCACCGGAGTCCTGCTAGCTCAGTACTACTGTTCAGGACACTTGACTGGCCAGCATGTGTTTCACTTCGTCCCTATGTCTATCCCTTCGGGGAAATGTCACGCGGTGATTTCCGGAGTCCTGCCTAGCCCGCTACAGCCCGGAACCCCCGGAGTCCTGTTAGCCCAGTGCTACAGCCCGGAATCACTCGTTGATGACCGACATGTTCGATGTGATTCATGTATGCCTGTCACCATAGGTCTGTGCCACTTTGGGTTCACGACTAGCCATGTCGGCCCGGGTTCTCTGTCATATGGATGCTAGCGACATTGTCATATACGTGAGCCAAAAGGCGCAAACGGTCCCGGGCCATGGTAAGGCGACACCGTGGGATACCGTGCGTGAGGCCGCAAAGTTATATGAGGTGTTACCGGCTAGATCGGTGTGGCTTGGAATCGGGGTCCTGACAGCGTTGGCATCAGAGCCGGACTACCTGTAGGTTCGTTGAGCCAAACTGGTCGATGTCGAGTCTAGAAATGCTTTAGTTATATGTAAGGGAATTGATTGTGGGGGGGGGGGAAACGTAAGGTTCTTTTACTCCTTTACCCTATGCCTCTGATTTGAGTCATTCTCTTCTCATTCAACATGGGTTAAGGACTAGGCTCTCTTCTTCTATCAGGTTCACGTGTTACTAATCCATAGTAGTTTATAGGATTATTGCTACGAGTCCCAGTCCAGTTTCTACTATTTTAGTATGTTGCTATTTGAATCAGAACCTTGATATGATGCTGTTGAGCGGTATTGTGAACTGTTGTGGATGTCTCAAGTCTTTTTCTGAGTATTTACAGCCATTATGCTGTCCAATTTTCCCTAGGAATTCTGATGTCTTTGTCTTGTGGTTGTGCTTTCAGATGGCCAACCGTCCTCAAAACCAAGTGGTTCACCTGACCAGGTGCCTCGACGTGCCCGGTCATACTGCTATGTTAGTCCGGGTCATGATCGAGACAGGATACCGTTGGTATCCCGAATACACTGTCGAAGAGCAGTTCCGCGACTTTAATCAAAGCCAGTATTTCTGCACCGTCAGGATATTTCCTTCCTATCCTGGATCTACCGAGCCCCTTCACTGTTCCTATGGACTCGGGGTTACCGTTGAGATGGCTGTGCAGGATGCTGCCTACTCCATGATGACCATCTTGCGAGTCCGGACTGGCCTGCTTCGGAACACTGACTTCCGTTACATGCCAGCTTCACTTCCGGGAGCGCAAGGGTATCTTCAGGCTATCTATGCTGACTCCACTCAGGAGGACTCATTAACTCGTACCACCGCGGAGATGCTCGAAGATAAGGACCGAGAGAATCGGGCCTTGAGGCTGGAGCTTTTTAATACCCGTGCTGATCATTGGGCCACATTGACTCGGTTTGCACCTGCGGTGCAAGCCGGATGTATGGATACAAGGGATCTGTATCTTGTGAGATCAGCTCTGCCAGACATGGTGGATTGGCGTGATGTGGGAGGCATCACCCCACCCCGTGATCCCCGCAGGCCACCGTTTGTTGGTCCAAGACCTCATCCTAGCCCTTATGGTCCACAGGCTCCTCGGGACCGTCTGTTTCTGGATGATCACATTGAACAACCAGGCTATGGAGGTGACTTCTATGAGGACTACTACGGAGCTGTTTGAGTTAGTAGTAGTACCACTAGTATTGTAGTAGTTGTATCTCCACTGTCCTGCGTGACTTGTGGAATATGACTTGGCGTGTAATCGATTCCGGAGGTGTAGACAAATAATGTATAGGAACTTGGAATGCCTCCGATGAGATGTAACGTCTATCTCCATAGTTGTACTGTAGCCTGGGCTTGTACTAAACTTTGTATGACGTGTATGACCGTTGGTGTATATATGGCAGTTCTATATTACCACGGCATACGAATGAGCATCTCTGCATTCCGTGTTATCCTTTACATTCTGCACTTCCTTGTTAAGTTTGAGCCATCCTTGTCTAAACCGTTGTCTTGTTTCCTCCTAGGATGGTCAACACCCGCGGCAACCCTGCTGTTCCGGAGCGGGGGGAAGCCAGTGCAGCTAGAGGTGAAAATCTGCCTCACCCGCCTTCTCTGGCCGAAGTGATGCTGGAGGCGGAAAGAAACAAGCGTGAGACCAACCGCCTGCTGGAGCGGATTGAGCAGAACACTGCACGCCACCCACGAAATGACTTGGTGTCAATCAATGACTTTATCAAGCTGTACCCACCAAAGTTTAACAATTCCGTCGAGCCCCTCGACGCGGATGATTGGCTTCGCAGCATCACCCACAAGCTACGTTCTGCCAACGTAGCCGAAGCCGACAAGGTTACCTATGCTGCCTATCATCTCGAGGGCCCCGCTAGCCATTGGTGGGAAAACTACAAAGCTATGCGCCCGGTCGGTCAAATCACTACCTGGGCTGAGTTCAGCGAGGCTTTCCGTGAGCATCACATTCCGGAAGGTCTCATGGATCGCAAGAGGGAGGAGTTCTGCAACTTCGCCCAAGGAAGGTTGACTGTGGATGCATATAGTCGTGAGTTTGGGAACCTGGCATGCTATGCTCCTGAAGAGGTTTCTACTGACGCCAAGAAACAGGCAAGGTTCCGCAAGGGACTTAGCCCTGAGCTTCGCCGCGATCTCCGTCTGCACGAGTGCACATCCTTTCAGAAGTTGGTCAATAAAGCTATCAGTGCTGAGACAGGCCAGACTGATTATGACGCTTCACGCAAGCACTCCCGTGATTTTGGGTCTTCATCCGGCTCTGGAGCTCAAAAGCGCCGGGTGTGGATTCCAAGCACAGCACTGCCACCCAGATTCACCCCGAGGCCATCCTTTGAGGCGCCTCGTCCCAACCAACAATTCGCACCGCCCAAGCCCTATGGTGGCCCCGCTGCTAATGCTGCTCCACGCCCCACTGGGGTAACATGCTTCAAGTGTGGAGAGCCGGGTCACTATAGTCGAGAGTGTCCCCAGAACAACCCCAATCAAGCTGGAAAGTCCGTTGGCCGTGGTAAGCCCGCGGGAAAGACTCTCCACGCCAAGCCGGCCACCACTGCACGTGGCCATGTCAATTATGTTTCAGCCGAGGAGGCTCATGAGGATCCCAACGTCGTCCTTGGTACGCTCCTTGTTAACTGCCATCCGGCATCTGTTCTTTCCGATACTGGAGCATCTCATTCATTCATATCCGAGAATTATGCTCGGTTGCATAACACGACATTCTGTGACATGCCCACTTCCATGGTAATTCAAACTCCGGGTTCCAAATGGCAAACTTCTAGGGTAAGCCATGGGAACGAAATTCTTGTCGATAGACTTGTCTTCCTTGCATCTTTAATAGCTCTCAAGTCCTCTGACATAAACATCATCTTGGGTATGGACTGGATGTCGGCTCATTATGCCAAGATCGATTGTGCCACTAGAACCGTTCAACTTACTCACCCCTCGGGCAAGACAGTTAATGTCTTAACTCGAGTGGCCAAGCGCCAACTTTACTCCCTAAATGCCAACCCTCTTCCAGATCTTGAGGATGTTCCGGTAGTCCGAGACTTTCCGGATGTCTTTCCAGAAGAACTGCCAGGCGTTCCACCCGACAGGGATGTTGAGTTTGTAATAGACCTTGTTCCAGGAACCGTTCCAATTTCTAGAAGACCCTACAAGATGGCACCCTTAGAACTAGCCGAGCTTAAGAACCAACTCGATGAGTCCTTGAACAAGGGGTTCATCCGTCCTAGCTCCTCTCCTTGGGCTTGCCTCGTCCTCTTCGTCAAGAAGAAGGATGGAACGGATCGAATGGTTGTGGATTACCGACCTGTCAATCTGGTCACCATCAAGAACAAATACCCGCTTCCCAGGATCAACGACCTGTATGATCAGCTCGCTGGATCCTCAGTCTTCTCCAAGATGGATTTGCGGTTGGGCTACCATCAAATCAAAATCATAAACGGAGACATTCCCAAAACAGCCTTTGTTACCCGTTACGGCCAATACGAGTACACCGTCATGTCCTTCGGTTTAACCAATTCCCCGGCTACTTTTTCTCGGTTAATGAACTCAGTCTTCATGGAGTACTTGGACAAATTCGTCGTAGTATACCTCGATGACATACTCATCTACTCCAAGAATGAAGAGGAACATGCCGAACATCTAAGGCTGGTATTGATGAAACTTCGAGAGCATCGCCTTTATGCCAAATTCTCCAAGTGTGAAATTTGGTTGTCAGAAGTGACCTATCTAGGCCATGTAATCTCTGGTAAGGGTATTGCTGTCAATCCCGAGTGAGTTCAAGCCGTCCTTGATTGGACTCCACCTGAAACGGTCAAGCAAGTTCGGAGTTTCCTTGGCCTAGCGAGCTATTGCCGCCGCTTCGTCGAGAATTTCTCCAAGGTTGCTAAACCTCTAACTGAACTCCTCAAGAAAGATAAAAAGTTTGAGTGGACTCCACAGTGCGAGTTCAGTTTTCAGGAACTGAAAAGACGCCTGACATCTGCCCCCGTACTGGTACCACCAGATTTCTCCAAGGACTTTATTATCTATTGCGATGCCTCGCGACAAGGACTAGGTTGCATACTCATGCAAGATCGTTAGGTAATTGCCTATGCTTCACGGCAATTACACCCACATGAGGAAAATTATCCCACACATGATCTAGAGCTTGCAGCTGTAGTCCATGCACTCAAAACCTGGCGACATTACCTTCTCGGTAATCGTTGCGAGATCTTCACCGATCACCAAAGTTTGAAATATATCTTCACCCAACCAGATTTGAATCTCAGGCAAAGACGTTGGGTCGAGTTGATCTCGTATTACGACTTAGGAATAACTTACACCCCGGGCAAAGCCAATGTCATGGCTGATGCGCTAAGCCGTAAGTCCTATTGTAACAACCTAATGTTACAACAAAGTCAACCACTTCTCCATGAGGAATTTCGTAAGCTTAACCTTCACATTGTTCCTCGAGGATTCCTATCTACTCTGGTGGCGAAACCTACCCTTATGGATCAAATCATAGCTGCCCAAAAGCGTGATAAGGGCATATCCCGGATTAAGGAAAACATTGCTAGCGGAATAGCTAAAGGTTTTTCCATGGATGAACAAGGTGCTGTCTTCTTCGAGAACCGCCTGGTGGTTCCTAAGAAACAACATCTACGCCAGATGATCCTTAAGGAAGCTCATGAATCCCCTCTCACCATTCATCCCGGTAGTACTAAAATGTATCAAGACCTACGCCAGAGGTTTTGGTGGACTAGGATGAAGAGGGAAATCGCTCAATACATTGCTAATTGCGATGTTTGTCGTCGCGTTAAAGCAGAGCATCAACGGCCTGCTGGCACCCTTCAACCTTTGGCTATTCCTGAATGGAAATGGGATAAAATCAGTATGGATTTCATCACTGGGTTTCCCAGGACCAAGAGGGGGAATAATGCCATCTTCGTCGTGATTGACCATCTTTCCAAAGTAGCCCACTTTCTACCCATTCGGGAGAGTATCACCGCTAGCCAGCTAGCTGACTTATACATCTCTCGAATAGTGTCTCTTCATGGTGTCCCATTGGAAATTAACTCAGACCGTGGAAGTCTCTTCACCTCTCGATTTTGGGAAAGTTTCCAAAATGCTATGGGAACTCATCTCTCCTTTAGCACCGCCTTCCATCCTCAATCAAGTGGTCAAGTAGAGCGAGTCAATCAAATTCTGAAAGATATGCTCCGAGCTTCCGTTATCTCGTTCGGAATGAGTTGGGAGAAATGCCTTCCATTCGCGGAGTTTGCTTATAACAATAGTTATCAAGCTAGTTTGGGCAAAGCTCCCTTCGAAGTTCTCTATGGACGAAAATGTCGAACGCCTCTTAACTGGTCAGAAACCGGGGAAAGACAACTCTTTGGCCCGGATATGATTCAGGAAGCAGAAGAGCAGGTTCGCGTTATTCGTGAGAAATTGAAAACAGCCCAATCTCGCCAAAAGAGTCAATATGATCGTAAACATAAGCCTATGACCTTTGAAGTTGACGAGAAGGCTTACCTTCGGGTTACCTCGTTAAAGGGAACCCATCGCTTCGGTATCAAAGGCAAATTGGCTCCTCGTTACATTGGACCCTTTCGCATTCTTGCCAAACAAGGAGAAGTTGCCTACCAATTGGAACTACCTCCGCATCTTTCCAGAGTTCACGATGTCTTCCACGTTTCGCAACTCAGGCGTTGCTTCGCGGATCCTATCCGTGGAGTGGACCACGAAACGCTTGATTTACAAGATAACCTTTCTTATCGGGAATACCCCGTATCGTATCCTTGATCAAGCCGAGCGTACCACTCGACGTCATAATATCAAGTTTCTCAAGGTTCAATGGTCACACCATTCCGAGGAAGAAGCCACTTGGGAAAGGGAGGGTCGTCTTCGACTCGAGTACCCCACCTTCTTTCCAGATGATCCTAGATCTCGGGACGAGATTCTATTGAGTGGGGGTGAGTTGTCACACCCTAGCTATTCCATGCATTAGAGTGTGCATCATGTTTACTTTCATCAGAAACTTGAAATGGGGAAGACAGAACCCCCCCCCCTGAAATCAACTAGGGTTTACTAAAAATAAATTCAATGAACCTGAAATGCCCTTCTAAAATGTTCACCCTCTTTGCCTTGGGTTAGAACCTTTGGGAAAATAGGTGCACATTTTTCTAGGTCAACAGAAGGTCACTGATTTAATTCATAAATATTTGAATTTGGGCATTTAAATGATATTAAATAATTCAAGTGCTCAAATAATTCTGAAAGTAATTGTTTGCTGTTAGGAATAATCCCAATAGGGCTCACAAATATTTTCAGGATTTTAGAAAGTGCCTAGGTATTTTAATTAAAGCCCTAAAGCTACAGAATAATAGAAAAGAAAACAAAATCAAAAAAAGGGGGAGAAGAATCTTACCTGGCGCCACCCACCAGGCCCACCTGCCGGCCCAGCCCAGCCGCCGCGCCAGCGAGCAGCTTGGCTTGGCCACGCAGGCAAGCAGGTGCTCGACGGCGGCACCCGCGCGCGCCACGCAGCTGGCTGCCGTCCTGCTTCCTTCCCTCGCCGCCTCGACCCCCTGGACCGGCACCACATCGCCGCCTCGACCCCCTGGACACGTTCACTCGCCCCCTGCCTCTCCCTCTCTCGCTCCCCTCCGCCATGGCCGACGCTGCTGAGCTCGCGCCATCGTGAAACCCCCGTCCACCGATGTCCCCATGATGCACCACCGTGTCCATCCTCTCCGCCGTCGTCAACTCCTTCGAGCAGCCAAGCCCCGAGCGCTCACACGGTCTGCAACGTCTTCTTCGACCTCATCTTCACCGAGCCTCGCCGGAGATCCCCTTCGACGTCGCCGCTGCATCGACTCGTCCCCGACCGCGCCGTCTACCTCTTCGTGATCGCCGTGAGCTACTGCACCTCCCCAACCTCTCCGTTCCTCTTCTCGTGCACCACAGCGAGCACACGAAGCTCACCCGCACCCGCCACCGTGGAGCTCGTCGCCGACGTGTCTCTGGCCAAACTCCGGCCACGCCACCTAGCCTATCATCTTCACTGCATCCCTAGGGGCACAACGCACCTCACCACGCGCCTCAACGTGCCCCGTAGCCTCGGGCTCACTTTCGCCCGACCCCGGCGACCGCAAGGCTCGTCGCCGGCGATGTTTCCGGCCACCCCGAGCCCAACCACCACCACCAACCGCCGCGGGTTGTCCCCAGCTACCCGTAGCTGCTCTCCGCGCACCAAATGGTACCCCGTGGGCGATTTCCGCAGCGCGCCACCGCGTCTGGCCTCGCCGGCGGCTAAACGCCGGCAGGCTTTGACTCACTGACCGGGGGGTTTGACCTGCTGACGTGGGTTGACTCCCCCCCTCTCACTGACATGCGGGCCCCGCCCGGCTAATTACCCTGTTAGTGCTAACTAAATAGGTTAGTTAATTAGTATAGTCATTGACTAGTGGGCCCCGCCTGTTAATTAGGCTAACTAAGCGTGGTTAGTGCACAGAGGCACTAACCAGGGGGCCCCACCAGTCAGGTTTGACCTGGCTGGCGCCTTTGACTTGCTGATGTCACCCTGACGCATTGCTGATGCAGTAATTGTTTTTCTGGAATTATTTTTATTCAGAAAATTCCAGAAAATAGTTCAAACTTCAAAAATTCATAGAAATTCAACCATAACTCCAAATGAGATAAATTATATATGAAAAATTATCAGAAAAATTCAATCTGTCCATCTGTAATGGTTTCATGCATGACAAAACAAGTTTACCCTACCATTTAAGCAGAATAAGGAAATGCCCTATAAATGCAATAATTAATGAGCTAATATTTGAATCTTGGATTCAAATGAGTTCACCCCTTTTTGTTTTAGCTTGCATTAGGCCAAAACACATTCATATTGCCATGTCATAGCATGCATCATATTGTTGCATATCGTCATGTGTTAATTGTGCTCGGTTGTGTTCTTCGTGGTAGGTTCTGCCTCCGAGGATATTCACGAGTATCCAACTGAAGGGCAGTATTCCGTTACCACTCCATCAGGCAAGCAACCATTGATCATTCCAATACAAACCATGTTCTCGCTCCTGCTCTTGTTTACTGCATTAAGACAACACGATTCAAACTGCTGTGTGCTACGGTAGTTGAACCCTTAGCCTCTGCATGACCTGTCATTGCCACAGTAACTAGATGAAACCCACTAGCATGTGTAGGAGTTGATTGAGCCATGTTTTGTGATTCCTACCTGGCTATGCCTGCTATGCTTAGAGTTGTGTTAGGTCTGGTTCATCTGGGTGATGGGCTAGAGTGAAATGCTTTTGTCAGTGATATGTGGGATGTGTTGAACATGTTTTGGTAAAGGTATCGATGAGAGGCCATGTAGGAGTACATGGTGGGTTGTTTCATTGAGGCCGTCCCTAAGAACTGAGTTATGTATGCGTGATTTAAGATTCAGCTACTACCACACATTGGGCCCTGAAATATGACCCCGCTCGACTTACTGACCCCTCTCGCCTCAGTCCAGGAGTTGCAACTAGTTTCTGGTGTTTGTAGGTTAAATGCTGGCGGCCGTGCGTAGCGCTGACCCTAGGGGTGGGCTATGTTGTGCTAGATACACCGTGGCACGGTGTACCGAGTCACCCGTTTGGTGTCTCGGGAACCCTGTTCACATCGTTCGGGGCCGTTGAGGACACCCCGGCCGGATTTCCTTGCGGATGGAACCTGAATAGGCGATGACCCTGGACTAGAGACTTGTGAGGTTAGTCAGGTCGTGGTCTACACCCACGTCGGTTTTCGCTTGAAGTCTGCCGAGCACATTTCGTGTGCAGACGCTAAGTGGTGGAAACATGTGTGACGAAGTACACCCCCGCAGGGTATAAAACTATTCGAATAGCCACGTCCGCGGTAAAGGACTACTTGGTTGCCTATACAGTTCATAGACAAGTTAATGGATACTACTAAAAGACTCAAGATAAGTGTGAGTACCAAGGATGGCCCTCTCGCAGGATACGAGGGAGGATCCACGGTGGAGTATTGTGTTGGTGAGTAGTGGACTCGTGTGCGAAAACTATTTCACTAAAGAGGTTCTGTAGGATAGCTTAGCCAAGAGTCAAAGCTGGCTTGCTGCATAAACCCCACCACCTTCTTGAGAATGAGCATGTATAGTAGGTTCTGATGTAAGACTTGCTGAGTACCTTTGTACTCATGTTTGCTTATTTATTATTTCAGACGACAACACTGCCCCCTCCGATGGGTTTTATGTAGACCTTGACGTCGACGAGTGACTAGCCACCCAGGCGGTGATCCCGGCCATGGAGGGCCCTATGTAGATAGACAGGCTTCGAGAAGCCTTCTTTCTTTCTAGAGTCTGTACTCAGACTAGTTGCTTCCGCATGTGCTTGTATGATTGTATGACTTGAGTGTCGGGTCATGTGACCCCCTATCTGTATGAATATGTTATGTATGGCTCCCTGAAGCCTTTAAATAAAGTACTTGAGTTGTAGAGTTTTGTTGTGATGCCATGTTGTATGTACTCATATCGGGCATCTTGTGTGTATGATTGAAATGCTTGGTATGAGTGGGATCCGACAATCTAGTTGTTTATCCTTCGCAGCCTTTCTTATGGGGAAATGTAGTCTAGTGTTCCTCGAGCCATAGTAGTCCGCTACAGCCCGGTTCACCGGAGTCCTACTAGCCCAGTACTACTGTTCAGGACACTTGACTGGCTAGCATGTGTTTCACTTCGTCCCTATGTCTGTCCCTTCGGGGAAATGTCACGCGGTGATTTCCGGAGTCCTGCCTAGCCTGCTACAGCCCGGAACCCCCGGAGTCCTGTTAGCCCAGTGCTACAGCCTGGAATCACTCGTTGATGACCGACATGTTCGATGTGATTCATGTATGCCTGTCTCCATAGGTCTGTGCCGCTTTGGGTTCACGACTAGCCATGTCGGCCCGGGTTCTCTGTCATATGGATGCTAGCGACATTGTCATATACGTGAGCCAAAAGGCGCAAACGGTCCCGGGCCATGGTAAGGCGACACCGTGGGATACCGTGCGTGAGGCCGCAAAGTGATATGAGGTGTTACCGGCTAGATCGATGTGGCTTGGAATCGGGGTCCTGACACTTATGCGCAATGAGGTTAACAAGATTCTGCAGGTTTGTGGCCCTATAACTGCCCCAGACATTGCCTAGAGTCGTCCCATCACTAAAGGTCGAATTGATGAGCCAAAACTATACGGGAGGGACCGTGTCATGAATAGCATCATACATGATATCACCAAGGGTCAATACTGTGACAAGGGTCTAACTGTGCTTTCGATTGTTGGTCCGGGAGGAATGGGCAAGACAACTCTAATACAACATACACTAGTAGAAAACCGGGCAATAGCACCGGTTCGTAAGGCCCTTTAGTGCCGGTTTAGGAACCGGCACTATTATTTCGGCACTAAAGCCCCCCCCCTTTAGTACCGGTTCAGCACGAACCGGTGCTAAAGGGGTACCACGTGGCACGAGCCAGCTCCGGGGGCTGGGAGCCCTTTAGTACCGGTTGGTAAAACCAACCGGTACTAAATGGTTGTGGGTTTTTGTTTTATTTTGTATTTTTCAATTAAATTTGTGTTATCAATTTAATTTAGGATTGTTTTACGTTATAATGAGTTGTAGTCGTCATCATCATCATCATCATCATCATCATCATCATCGCATATTAATAAATAAATAAACTCTATAGCTAGCTAAAAATCATCATGGTCGTCTAATTACCACTATTTAATCATCATAGTCATTACCGCTAGCTATGTAATTCATCATCAACGTTGGCTAGCTTAAAGAGGAAACATTCACTTTGTAACAGAAGCAAAGAGATATCATCAAGTTCAACATAATCATCACCAACATCGAAGTTCAGGACATTGATCCATGAGACAAGTACTAATTAAGAGCATGAAGAGTAGCTACTGATCCTGCTGCTCCCTCTCAGGTAGAATAGCATAGAACATGTATAGCTCTCCTGATTCATCATACTGGAGCATGCAGATGAATCTGTCTCCTAATCTTGGGTTGCGCTTCTCCTTACTGGCCCCTAGTACTTCTCTGCGATCGTTAACAATTTTGCTCCAATCTTTCACTATTAAGCATTCTTCGCTTTGAGAAATCCTGAATGCACTCATGTGCAATGTAGGAAATCTTGGTCGTAAGCTAACCATTGACATGCGACCTTTTGTCTCGATCCACTGAGGCACAACTGTCATCGGAAGTCCCTGTTGAACAACATCGTATAGTAATTAATATACTAAGCAATGAAAGTTTAGCTTCAAAAATAATGTATGCAAAAGATGCACTAATTAAGGACAAATATTTAAAATCTTACCATCTTTTGATTATAGATGTGACCGTAGTTCAATACGATCACTATTGGTCGCACGTTTTGAGTACTAACATTTCTAAGTGTAGGGAAAAAATTTGTCTTGACAGTATTAAGATCCTCAAGCCATGAAACATAATGACTTATCTCCTCGCAGTTTAGTTGTGCCCCGGGGCAGTAGTAGGTCCTGTCTACCAAGCGTCGGACATGTTTGCTTGAACCGAAATAAGCTGACAATACAAATTAGTTGTCAACTATTTTTGAATAAACTGTATCAAAGACATAAACATATGCATGCATGGTTGAGAAAAACTCACCAAATGGTAGAACTGGAGGCGTTTGCACATCGACCCAGATGTCTATATTACCTTCAATATCATCTTCCGGACGAATATCAAAGGTGATAACCATATCAGGCTCAAATGCATAAGCCTTGCATAGTGCTTGCCAAGTTTTGCATTCAAAATGGGTGTATGTGTCTCCATTATATAATTTGACGTTGAAAGTATACCCATGCTGCGTCTTCAAGTAAACTCTCTTTACCTCCATATCATCTATAGCACTGAAACCTATCTTATCCAAGACAAAAATTCTTGCATGGCAGGGGATGCGCTAGTAGAATAGTGAAAATTTAAAATTATAAGTTGAAGCAAATGAAGCATAAGTTTTGCATTCAAATAATAATTGACAAAGTGACTTACTGTATCAACTTCGAATGTCTCATCCAGCTTGATGCTGAAGCGCCTACCATCAACAAGGAAATTTTGGTCGCACAGGCCGCGCTGGTCTTCACAGTGTTCGCACATAATAAAATCTTTTTCGTCGCCAGATGACATTTCCTATGTTCATTTAGGTGAAACATTAAACACCTATATCTAGCCAAATATATATTCATCTAACATTTGACATTAATATATCTAACTATATATTCAATTGACATTACTATATATTTAACTTTTCTATCTAATTCATCTAACATTCGACATTAATCTAACATTTATATAAACTCAAAATATATAAAAAATTAAATAAACAGAAAAACTCATTAACAAATAATATTTTAATTAGATCATCAAATCTCATATACCTAAATTTTCTTACTAAAAATAAACTAGTTATATTAATTATTTAACTAGTTCTAATCTCATATACCTAATTTTTCTTACTAAAAATAAACTAGTTATATTAATTATTCAACTAGTTCTAATCTCATATACCTAAATTTGCTTACTAAAAATAAACTAGTTATATTAATTATTCAACTAGTTATATTAATTATTCAACTAGTTCTAATCTCATATACCTAAATTTCCTTATTAAAAATAAACTAGTTATATTAATTATTCAACTAGTTCTAATCTCATATACCTAAATTTTCTTACTAAAAATAAACTAGTTATATTAATTATTCAACTAGTTGTAATCTCATATACCTAAATTTCTTACTAAGAATAAACTAGTTATATTAATTATTCAACTAGTTCTAATCTCATATACCTAAATTTCCTTATTAAAAATAAACTAGTTATATTAATTATTCAACTAGTTCTAATCTCATATACCTAAAGTTTCTTATTAAAAATAAACTAGTTATATTAATTATTCAACTAGTTCTAATCTCTAGTTCGACAATTTTTCTATCTACCTAGCTAATTCATCTAACATTCGACATTAATCTAACATTCGATCATCTAATTAACTTTTCTAAAAAACAGAAAATAAGTAAAAAAAATTGTGTGTGTATGTGTGTGTATGCATGTGTGTGTATATATACGTATATGTGTGTACGTATGTGTGTATGTGTGTGTGTGTGTGGTATATGTGTGTGTGTGTGCGGCCCCATATGCCGCCGCCCCGTACGTACGAGCGGGGGCGCCGGCGTAGGGGGCGGGGGCGCAGGTGTGTGTGTGTGTGTGTGTGTGTGTGTGCGGGAGCGAGAGAGAGAGACGACGTGCGGCCGCGGCGATGACGACGGACGGTGGCAGCGTTCGGGCCGGGCGGCAGCGCGAGACGACGACGACGACGGGCGGCGGCGGGGACAACGACGATGACGACGGACGACGGTACGGGCGACGGGCGGCGACGACGGGATCGAGCGGCGCGCGTGGCGGAGGTTGGAGACGAAGTGCGGAGTTGAAACTGAAATTTTTGTAAGTGCTGTATATATAGGATTGGCCTTTAGTACCGGTTCGTGGCTCCAACCGGTACTAAAGGCCTATTTTCCCCAGGCCAAGCGGCGGGAAACGACCCCTTTAGTACCGGTTCGTGCCACGAACCGGTACTAAAGACCCCCCCTTTAGTACCGGTTGGAGCCACCAACCGGTACTAAAGGGTGTGCGCTGCCAGGCGAGGGGCGCAGAAGTTTAGTCCCACCTCGCTAGCCGAAGGGCGCACACACCTGCTTATAAGCCCCGCCGCCGCTGCTGCCTCGAGCTCCTCTCTAAAGCAGGCCTTCTAGGCCTACCTCTGCTACTCTGCCCTGTGAGGCCTATTGGGCTTGCGGGCCTGCATCCTGGCCCAACAACAGGTTGGGTTTCTAGTCGTATGCAGGCCGCTGTGGCCTAGTAGGTGGGCTTTTTTCATTTAGTTTTTTCTTTTCTGCTTTATTTATTTTGTTTTATTTATTTTTAGTTGTTTTTTGCTGTATTTAGAGTTTGCGCTGCCACTCCAAAATTTAGTCCTACCTCGCCCGGCGAAGGGCAGCCGCACTGGTTTATAAACCCAGTCGCGGCTACCTCTTCGAACTCCTCTATATAGCAGGCTTCTAGGCCTAATTAATTAGGGTGCGCTGCCCTGTGAGTCTGCTGGCCCTTCTGGGCCTGCATTTACACACCCTAGGTCTGGTAGACCCACAGGGCAGTGCGCCAACAAATTTTTTATATAGTTTTTTCTTTTCTGCATTACTTATTTTTATTTATTTATTTTTAAGTAGTTTTTTATATAGTTTTTTCTTTTCTGCATTATTTATTTTCTTCTATTTATTTTTGAGTAATTTTTTTTGTATAGTTCTTTTATTTTCTGCATTACTTATTTTTGCATAGTCCGAAACCCTGATACTCGGAAAGAGTTTGTTCAGTTTGTACACGAAGTGCGTCCAGTTTTTGCCGTGACCCTCTCTACTCTTTCGCGCATGCTATGCGGGTGATACGATGGTACCATGCCAAGTTTCAACATTTTCAGGATTCATTTTGTAGTGATTTTCAATTTCACGGTCATTTAGCTCTCTAAACAATTAGGTAAATGACCGAAAAACAACAAATGATGTCAGAACATGTTGAAAATTGATGACGCCGCTTTAAATGCTGCATACTGAACACAAAAGAAGTCCGGAGTTCAAATAAGTTTAAAAAACATTGAAGTGGCCATGTAACAGATGAGTTCTTGTCCGAAACCCTGATACTCGGAAAGAGTTTGTCCAGTTTGTACACGAGGTGCGTCCAGTTTTTGCCGTGACCCTCTCTACTCTTTCGCGCATGCTATGCGGGTGATACGATGATACCATGCCAAGTTTCAACATTTTCAGGATTTATTTTGTAGTGATTTTCAATTTCACGGTCATTTAGCTCTCTAAACAATCAGGTAAATGACCGAAAAACAACAAATGATGTCAGAACATGTTGGAAATTGATGACGTCGCTTTAAATGCTGCATACTGAACACGAAAGAAGTCCGGAGTTCAAATAAGTTTAAAAAACATTGAAGTGGCCATGTAACAGAGGTGCAATGCTGGTTAATTTGCTTCAAGCCATTCGGAATAGTGTAGACTGCACTGCACATAGCTCAGTGCAATCTATGCTATTCCGCAAGGCTTGAAGCTAATCAACATGTAGATGAGCATTGCAACTCTTCGTCATTGTCTGTGCACTCACGGCTTATAAACCGCTCATACTGCCTCTCTCTTGGCGAGGTGGGACTAAAAACAACTTGCCATAACCTCATCAATTTCCTCTTGAAGCTTGTCCTTGCCTTTTTGCTTGTAGTCTTGTGGTGGAAGATCATCTTGAGCTTGTGTCCCCTTGAAGGAAGTAGGATACTTCTCTTGTTGAGGAACAAACTTTGTCTTGGGGTATTGATCTTCTTCCCACTCAACTCCATTGGCATTGAACTTTCGTTCAAAACCAACACCTTGATTCTTCCGGTGCCTTCCTTGCTTGCGCACAATTTCCTCGAATTGCTTACTCCCGGCAAGGCTTTTGTACACTCCTTTCTCTATAATTCCCTTCAATAAGCTATTTTCTTGCTCAAGTGTAACTTGGCTAAGAGAATCATTAGTGGAATCAAGAGAACTACTAGAAGCAACAATGTTAGATCTTATGTCACAAAAAAGAAGTTGTATCAAACCTTTTATGTCGGATCTAGAACAAACCAATTGGTATCGCCATCATACAGCCCTACCGTGGCTCGTGATGCATATATATGCATATCAAATGTACGGTTGGGCGTATGATGGCGAATCCGAATGATTTGTATTCAGTCGATGAACTGGTAGATGTATGCAGTCGATGAACTGGTAGATGTATGTAGTCGATGAACTGAAAGACTTATGCAGGGAAGGCGAGAGATGGGCTATATATAGGGTCGTCTGGCTCACAAAGTGATTGTGGTAGTTTCGATCCAACGACTCACATGAGCTAGGAAGAAACACACCCTTGATCCAACGACTCGCAAGAGCTAGAAAGAAACACACGATCCGTGTGATTCTTCCTGATTGGTGGGATGCACATTAGTATCGGTTCGTGCCACGAACCGGTGCTAAAGATTGGCAACGAACCGGTACTAATGGTAGCAGCCCGCCTAGCCGTTGGAATCGGCACTAATGGTCACATTCGTGCCGGCTCAAATTCAAACCGGCACTATAATGTGCTTCACATTTGACCGTTTTTCTACTAGTCAATAGAGTTTGCCAAACTTGAGTTTCCCAAGTCACTTACACAAAAAGCTATGATTCATGGTTGTCAAATCCATAATTTCCAAACCACAACAACCTTGAGGCATAACAAGCTTTAAATGTTGCATACTAAACACAAAAGAAGTCCGGAGTTTAAATAAGTTATTAAAAATAAAAAAGAGGTGCAATGCTGGTTAATTTGCTTCAAGCCATTCGGAATAGTGTAGATTGCACTAAGCCACTGCACATAGCTCAGTGCAATCTATGCTATTCCGCAAGGCTTCAAGCAAATCAACATGTAGGTGAGCATTGCAACTCTTCGTCATTGTCTGTGCACTCACGGCTTATAAACCGCTCATACTGCCTCTCTCTTGGCGAGGTGGGACTAAAAACAGCTTGCCATAACCTCATTAGTACCGGTTCGTGGTACGAACCAGCACTAAATGGTGATGGTGGGGCCATAGCCTGACCGCAGGATGACATAGCCTCTTTAGTACCGGTTCGTGGCATGAACCGATACTAAAGGTTCGCCACGAACCGGTACTATTGATCGCCGCCACGAACCGGCACTAATGTACACATTAGTGCCGGCTCAAATACAAACCGGCACTAATGTGCTTCACGTTTGACCCTTTTTCTACTAGTGATATATATCACAACCAACAAGTCCAGAATCATTTTCCAGTCAGAATTTGGATATGTGTGTCGCTAAATTTCAATCTAGTTAAGGTGTTTGAACAGCTTGAAACATGTACCCCTAACGTTGAAAATGAAAAAAAATGACAGTACAACTGAGGAGCTGATTGCACAAAGATTAAAATCTAAAAGGTTTTTACATGTATTGGATGATATATGGCAGATTGGTAATGGGGCTGACTGGGAAAATTTGTTGTCGATACTCAATCAATCACAAGAAAAGGGATGCATGATTCTAGTCACAACTCGGTTTCAAGCACTAGCACAAAAGGTGAAAACAACCGGACATTCAATAGAACTGAATGGTTTAGAATCTAAAGAGTTTAGAAAGTTATTCTTTGCATTTGTCTTTGGTGATGAGCAATGTGCAAGGGATAAACATTTTTTGCTTGAGACCGGAGACAAGATAATGGAAAATTGAAGGGCTCCCCTCTTGCAGCAAAAACAGTTGGTAGATTATTGAGTAAAGAACTTAGCTTGCGTCACTGGAGAAGGGTCCTAAAAAGTAAAGAATGAGAGAAGCAGTTTGATAAATATGAAATCATGCCTTCCTTGAAGCTTAGCTATGATTTTCTCCCTTTCCATCTACAACAATGTTTTTCTTATTCCGCATTGTTTCCTGAAGATTACCGTTTCAGGAACCAAGAGCTCATAAACCTATGGATTGGGTTAGATATTTTGATAACCACTGGTCAAAATCAAACATTTGAAGATATAGGTTTGTGCAATTTAAATGAATTAGTCATCCATGGTTTTTTCAAAGAAGAGGAAACTTGTGGTGATCTGTGGTATGTTATGCATGACCTACTACATGATTTGGCATTGAAAGTTGCATCTCATGATTTTCTCAGTCTATGTCTCTCTGATGTTGGATCGGTAGAAGTTAAGCCATCCACCCGTCACTTGTCTATAATCACAAAGGACTTGTGTGAATATAATGATGTGTCTGGTAAAAAAATTCAAGGTGAGTTGGAAGAACTAAAGGCGAGATTGAAGGTTGAACATTTGCAAAGTCTGATGTTATTTGGAGAAATGAGTGAAAATTTCGCCAAGATATTTGGTGATTTGTTTTGGGAAGCCAACGCTCTTCGTGTTGTTTATTTGCCTGACATGATGTATCCCGTGGAGTTCATGTTACATAACTTTCCAGGACCTATCCATCTACGGTACCTGTGTTTAGGGACATGGGAGGAACAAATGCATTTACCACTTAACATCTCTAAATTTTATCATTTAAAGATTCTAGATCTTCGTTCGTGGTGTGGCAATTGTGATTTGCCTAGAGAAATAAGCAACCTTACAAAATTGTGCCATTTTTATACCCATTATGATGAGCTTCATTCTGATATTTATAATTTGGAAAAACTTAAACTCTTACAAGAGTTGAAGGTATTTCGAGTTAATAAAAATAGTGAAGGATTTGAACCAAAGAAACTAGAGATTTTGACCAAGCTAAGGGAGCTTGGCATCTACAACCTTGAGAAAATGCATACAACAAAAGAAGCAGCTGAAGGAAACCTCACTAGGAAAGCCTACTTGAGAAGGTTAACATTGGACTGGGATCGTCAGCGATCTAGTGTTGATCCGGATGAGGAAGCAATGGTTCTTGAGGGCCTTCAACCAAATTAAAATCTTCAAATGTTGTGCATTAGAGGGCATGGAGCCCCTTCTTGTCCAACATGGCTGGGTGATGAGTTCATTGTTGAATCTCTAAGATCTCTTTATCTTCATGGTGTTTCATGGGTAGCGAAGGCATGGGATCTTCATGAACTGAGGTTGCAGGATATTGGCAAACAAAAGGAGTTCTTTATAGAGAAAAGCTTCTGTATGCTAATAAAGCTTATACTCATTGACTTGTGAAGTTTTAAAAAATGAGTTTTCCCAGCTGAACATGATCATATGTTCCCTCTTTTGGAAGTGCTGATTATTAAAGAGTGTCCGGAACTCTTGGGGTTGCCTTTCTCAAACCACACTATTTCCCCAGATTGGCTTCCCAAACTACAAGAGCTTGAGATACTGAACTGTGCACAGTTCTTGTCAGTGACTCCCATCTCTTGGATTGACTCCCATCTCTTGGATTGAATGGTTACGTTGCCTAACGATAAAATGTGTGAAGCTACTAGAGGAGTTTGTATACTCAAAATCATTTGATGGAGTAAAATTGGAAATTGTTGGAAAAGGCGATCTACACAGCTTGCATCAAGTGTTAGTTTTCAACAAAGAAACTGTTCTTGAGAAGTTGACACTCAATAGGTGCCCACCGCTGGAGTTGAAGCACCTTCTGATGCTCACCTTGCTGAAAAGATTGATTGTAAAAAGTTTAGATGGTCTGTTTGGAGCACTAGTAGGTCAGGGTGATGTAGAACGACAACTCCCCTTTGAGTATTTCAACATCAATGGCTTAAAAGGTGATAGTAGGGGAGAATTGACACAGCTCCTCCCCCACCTTCCAAAGCTCTCCAAATTGAAAATAAGGGAGTTGGACATCTTGGGATGCCCAGAGCTGGTCACAGTGGACTCACCAACTCTTGTTTCTGGAGGAGGATGGCTTCTAGCCTTGCGATCCGTCCAGAGATTAAGAATAGAGTTTCCCCTGAAGTTTCTATCCAACTTCACGTTTTCCGGCCACATTTTCCCTTCCTCCCTCCAGTTTCTGAACCTTGTGCGTGTGGAAGGCATGGGGACACTAGAGCCCCTCTCAAACCTCTCATCTCTAACCAGATTAGAATTGTGGAATTGTGGAGAGGATCTAAAATGTCAGGGCTTGCGGTCTCTTCTTACCACCGGAGGCCAGCTCAACATATTAAAAGTCTTTGGCAGCCCTAGATTCTTCGTTGGTTGGGATCCCAATCCCACACAGGCTTTGGAGGACGTCGAAGGAGAAGAGCCGCAAACACAGCTTGTTTCATCAGCATTGCGGGTGCTCCAGACGGATGACGTCGCCGGACTTCTTGCTGCACCCATTTGCAGCTTCCTCTCTTCCTCCCTCACCGAGCTGGAACTTAGTGGATATGGGTCAGAAGGGATGGAGCTCTTCAGGATGGACCAAGAGGACGCCCTTCAGCTCCTCTCCTCCCTCCGACAACTTCAGTTTTCTGGTTTCCATGATCTTCAGCAACTCCCTTCAGGGTTGCATAACCTTACCAACCTCAAGATATTATCATTCTTCGACTGTCCGGCTGTTTTTTCATTACCCAACGATGGCCTCCCTAGATCACTGCAAGAGCTAGTTGTCTACCACTGCTGTAGCAAGGAGCTAACACAACAGTGCATGGGGTTAGTGGGAACCATCCCAGAAATCATAATAGATTGATCCAAGGTAACTCAAACATGCTTTCATGCTTTTTCACACATTGCCTTGTGGTTGTTCCTGCAATCCTGCTTAAGAGCATTGTGTTTGTTCCCACCCACCATGCAGGACTCTGCCTTGTACATTCTTCTAGCCTTGTAGAGCTCTGCTTTTTTCATGCAAACACACTTGCCACATGCATGACATGAGAATCTTGTGGCCGCCATCGTTCTACCTGTACATTAATCTGGTAAGCATATCTAAACTGTAACTTTACTTCTGTTGTACAGTATCAATTATATCCACTTCGACTTGTACTTGTTGAAAAAATATATTCACTTCGACTTATATTTGCTGCAAAAGATATATCCACATATGCTTTTTTTCATTTTCTTCTCTATGCCCTTTGTCTTTCCACAAGTCGAGAAAACCAACGCAATTATCTACCAGTGCCTTCTGCAAGTTTCTCTTCTCTTTCCTAGATGTAATTACCAACGTAATCTGTGATCACCATATGTTTTGATTCTCTTTACAGGTGTTTGTTCGATCTTATAGGCTTCTTCATATTTTGTATTTAAATCTGGGCTATTGTCTTTCACAAGACGTGGCAGTCTACTTCTGTATTTTGGGTGTCACGATCTGAATACCACTATCGCATAAATATGGAATAAATTAGACTTTGGGGGTAATGCTAGTTTATTTCCATTCTGCTGCTGCATTGGCTCCAAGTCTTGTTGGAACAGCCTATTCATAATTAACACTAGTTTATTATGTTGTTCCATCTCGGTATAGCATTTTTGTGCAAATATACTTTATTAAGTTTTTCACTTTCTTTCCTCACCAAATCACTATACTGAATATCTGTCAAGAATGTATTTTTTCGTCTCAAAAGAATGCTTTGTCCCCCAGCCCAGGACATTGTCTTTTAAGAGTTCAGAAGATCTCCTCTTTCCAAGCACCTGGATTGAGCGTTCATTCATGCAAGGTAAATAGTCCTCGGTGAACTACCGCAACTCTGCAAGATAGCTACGTGTTCTTATTAGGTTAACTGACTTCACTAGTAGAAAAGGGGGCAATGGTCCAGGCCGGGTCAGCCCATTAGTCCCGGTTCAGTCCAGAACCGGGACCTATGGGGGCATTGGACCCGGTTCGTGAGCCCAGCGGGCCGGCCAGGCCACATGGGCCATTGGTACCGGTTCGTCTGGACCTTTTGGTCCCGGTTGGCGGGACGAACCGGGACCAATGGGCATGGCTCCTGGCCCACCACCATTGGCCCCGGTTGGTGGCCTGAACCAGGACCAAAGGCCCCCCTTTCGTCCCAGTTCATGCCACGAACCGGGACTAAATGGTCAGTCCTCGTTGCGATTCACAGTTTAGTCCCACCTCGCCAACCGAAGGGCACCCACACTGGTTTATAAGCCCGTCCCTCTCTGCATTGTTGAGCTCCTCACAAAATGAAAATAGATGCCCCTATACAGGAAGTTTGACCTAAATTCATAATGAATTTCTCTGAAATTCATGGAAATTGATTATGAATTTAGGTTGAATTTTCTCTATAGGCGCATCTATGTTCATTTTTTTAGTAATTTTAATCGCAAACTTGAGATTCACACAAATTTCAAAGAATTCAAATTTTAACTATTCTAATTTGAAAACTAATGGCACTAGTAAAGTTAATCACAAACTTTAGATTCACACAAATTTCAAAGAATTCAAATTTTAACTATTCTAATTTGAAAACTAATGGCACTAGTAAAGTTAATCACAAACTTGAGATTCACACAAATTTCAAAGAATTCAAATTTTAACTATTCATTGAAAATTAATGGCACTAGTAAAGTTAATCACAAACTTGAGTTCACACAAATTTCAAAGAATTCAAGTTTTAACTATTCTAATTTGAAAACTAATGGCACTAACAAAAAGTTTATAATTTTTGATATCTCTGTGCCGATAGATTGTACATAGTAAATATAATACACAAAGTGTTTTCACACAAATTTAGTAAACTAGTGATTCATAAACTAGTGATTCACACAAATTTTAAAAAATTCAAATTTAAACTATTCAAATTTTAAAGCTAATGGCACTAACAGACAGTTTATAATTTTTGTGACCTAAAAGAAAAAAGAAATCACTAAAAAACTATAAGTATTTAGTTCTAAGTAGAAATGAAAAAATAATGACACTAGTAAAGTTAATCACAAACTTGAGATTCACACAAATTTCAAAGAATTCAAATTTTAACTATTCTAATTTGAAAACGAACGGCACTAGTAAAGTTAATCACAAACTTGAGATTCACACAAATTTCAAAGAATTCAAATTTTAACTATTCTAATTTGAAAACTAATGGCACTAGTAAAGTTAATCACAAACTTCAGATTCACACAAATTTCAAAGAATTCAAATTTTAACTATTCTAATTTGAAAACTAATGGCACTAACAGAAAGTTTATAATTTTTGCTATCTCTGTGCAGAAAGATTGTACATAGTAAATATAATACACAAAGTGTTTTCACACAAATTTAGTAAACTAGTGATTCACACAAATTTTAAAAAATTCAAATTTAAACTATTCAAATTTTAAAGCTAATGGCACTAACAGAAAGTTTACAATTTTTGTGACCTAAAAGAAAAAAACAAATCACTAAAAAACTATAAGTATTTAGTTCTAAGTAGAAATGAAAAAATAAATAGAAAAGAAGAGAAAAAATGCCACCTACTGGGCCAGGACGGCCTGAATACGACTAGAAACCCAACCATGGGCCAGGATTCAGGCCCGCAGCAGGCCCAGTTGGCCCACAGGCATTGCAGTGTCCAATTAGGCCCATAAGCCTGCATTTCAGAGGAGTTCGAGAGGGAAGAGGCAGCGGAGCTTATAAACAGGTGCTGGCCACTGTCAACTAGCGAGGTGGGACTAAACTCCCAGCAACTAGGGCAGCACAAGGCCTTTGGTCCCGGTTGGTACCACCAACCGGGACTAAAGGGGGCTTTGGTCCCGGTTCGTGGCACCAACTGGGACCAATGCCCCCCTTTAGTCCCGGCTGGTGGCACCAACCGGGACCAAAGCCCGCCGCTTCCCGCCATTTGGGCTGCCTAAAAGTGGCCTTTGGTCTCGGTTGGTGGCACCAACCGGGACTAAAGGGGGCTTTGGTCCCGGTTTCTGTCACGAACTGGAACCAATGCTTTGTCTATATAACTAGGACTTGTGAAAATTTTCATTCAGTTCGTCTTCCCCGCCCGACGACGCCGCCAGGCTGCCCCTCGATCTGCGCCTCGCCGTCGCCCCCTGCCTCCGACGCTGTCCCTCGCGGCCCAGACGCCGTCGCCGCCCCGTGCCCCCTGCCTCCTCGCCGCCCGACGCCGTGCCCCTCACCGTCGTCGTCGCCGCCCCCTGCCTCCTCTCATCGCCCGTCGCGCCGTGCCCCTCACCGTCGCCGTCTCCGCGCCTCTCACCGTCGCCGTCGCCGCGCCCCTCACCGTCGCCCCCGTGTCCTGGCGGCCTCCTCGTCGATCGCTGCCCCGGCCCGTTGCGTAATTTCCTAATTTAGATGTGTAGTTAATTTAGATGCGTAATTTAGGATGTATAGTTAATTGAGTTGTTGTAGTTAATTTAGATGCGTAGTTTATATGTATAGTTAATTGAGTTGTTGTAGTTAATTTAGATGTATAGTTTAGATGCAAAAGTTAGAATTTTTTTCTGTTCATACATTTTTTTGGTGATATTATTATTGCATATGCAAAAGTTTGTGTGTTCATATATATGCAAAGAATATGTCAATTTTTTCATAGAATTTTTATGAATTTTTTTTGTTGTAATTTTGTTCATAGAATTTTTATTTTGTTTATAGATTTTTTATGATTTTTCTCTGTTGTAATTTTGTTCATAGATTTTTTATGATTTTTTTCTGTTGTAATTTTGTTCATAGAATTTGTATGATTTTTTAATAGAATTTTCTTTGTCAATTTACGTATATGTTCATATTGTTTAGGAATCTGAAAATTATGTATGATCAAAGTCATTTATGTATATGTTCATATTTAGAAGAAAAAGAAGGAGAGAAAAAAGAAAAATAAGAAGAGGAAGAAGGAGAAGAAGAAGAAGAATAAGAAGAAGAGGAGAGGAATAACAGGAGAAATAAATAAGAAGATGAAAAAGAAGAAGAAAAAGAGGAGAAGAAGAAGGAATAAAGGAGAAGAAGAAGAAGAATTCTTCTTCTCCTCTATTATTCCTTCTTCTTCTCCTCTTTTTTTCTTTTTTTTCTTCGATCTCCTCCTCTATTCATTTCTTCTTGTCCTCTTTTTTTCTTCTTCTTCCTCTTCTTATTTTTGTTATCGGGTATGTCGTCGATATACCCCCCTCCCCGATAACTTTTAGTAATTAGTACTACTTAGAAAGTGTTTAATGGAATTAGTTAGAACTAGGTAAACTTGTTTATTTTTAGTAAGTACTACATTATTCTATTTATAGTAAGTGCTTAGTAGTTGAACTAGTTGATTTAATAAAATTGGTTTATTTTACTATAGAAGTAGTTTATTTTTAGCAATAAAATTAATAGAACTACTTTATTTTTTTAGTTAAAGCAATTATTCCCGCATCGACATGGACGATACCTATCCCGCATCCTCGTCGTCGAGTCGGCGGAGGACGACACCTGCTTGACCAGATGGGCCATGTCCGGGACTGGGCTCCGCCGGGGTGGTACTGGGAGGCGCTACCTTCCGGGGGCGTAGCTTGGTGAGGAGCCAGCCCGTCGTTGACCCGATCCTTGTTTGGTGGCGGTCGCGTGGGCCAGTGACGGTGCCGAGGCTTCCGGACACCGCGGAGGTGGTACGTCACCGTGTCAGCGAGGAGGACCAGCACGTCCATCGCTACATGGTTGCGTTGGAGGGCAGGTTCGAGAATACCTGGCAGGTTCTTTAGGGATCTCACTGAAGCTATGATCCTGTGATGGTTCCTTCCCTTTGGGTGTCCACCGCCCGCGCCGATACCCATCGGGCGCTACGGTTCTAGCTGTACCGGCGATATGTATGATAGTATTCGACATGTATTAGTGATCATATTCGATGTACGGACACATGGAGATGATGTAGTTTTTCTTATAATTGAATGCATCCTAATTTGAATACTACTTTATTTTGTGATTTGATTTTTCTTATTGAATGCTCAAATTGGAGAGCACTATGCAAGGCATATGCATATGATTAGTTGAATAATAATGATCTAATTTAGTTTTTGTAGTACATATATATATATATATATATATATATATAGTGTTACTATTCATCACCCAGGGTGCAGAATAAGTTATTCTTCACCCAAGGTAATATTACGATCATTTCATAATTAAATTACGTTTGGAATTCAAATAGTTACATTCCTATCGATTCACGACGTAAAATTTGACATAAGAAAATAAAATATAGGTTATAAGACAAGAAAAATTACAGTTTATGTGTATTTTACACTATGTTTTTACATTTGTAATTTTACATAACATAAAATATTTTTTCCGACGATTATATATTTTCTTACGGTCTCTTTTTACTTCGGAAATAAAGCAAAATTTACAGAACGTAAAATTACGGTCCATTGATTGTAAAATAGAGAGGGTGAAGAATAACTATTCCTCACCCAGGGTGACGAATAGTCAATCCCTATATATATATATATATATATAATTGTACATGTTTGATCTTTGAATTATGAACGTATAGGAAATGTCATCATCGGACGACAAAAGTCTCCCGGGGGAGTGCGACTAGTGCCACGATGATCGAGGTCTGTGCGACAGGCCTCACCTGGACGATGATCGGCGCTTCAGCATTAAGCTCGAGGAGACCTTCGAAGTTGAAACGGTACGCAACGACGACAAGTGTTTTTTTTCATAATTAAGCATGACTTTTCATCTTTTACAATTCGAGTATAGTTTATCCCATGCCATGCAAGACGCTATGTCTTGGAGAGGATGGATTTTGAAGACCATGAAAATTTTAAAACGAAGAAAATTCACTTAAGGACCCATCATGATGTGGATTTTGAAGTAAAGTTGTATAATGCTGAGAGCGTAACCCATTTTGATTGCAAAAATTGGGAAGCATTTTGCAAATTGTATGGTTTTGATGAGGGTATGCTTGTCACCATGAATCTTGGTGATCCTGAAATCGAGCAAGACAATATGGACATTTGGGTCCTTTTTGATACGCCTCCAGTTCTACCGCTATGTGAGTTTCTAAAACATAGTTAATTATTAACTAATTTATATTGTTCATTTCAAAATAGTTGACAGCTTATTTTGAAGTATCAAAGAATGTGCAGAAGATGGTAGATAGAACTTACTACACTGATGGCTCTGAGTTAACTTACAAGGAGAAAACTCATCTGGTTGGATTTTGTAATGATCTTGAGAATTACAATATCTACAATCGAACTGCTCAACATTATGGTCAATACGTGCCACTAGTGCACGTGTTGAACTACGGTAACTACTATGAAGATACCCTGGTAAGATTTTTTACTATTACGACATGCGTGCATCTTTTGCATACTTCTATATAAAGCTAGTACTTCATTGCTAACTATGAAGTTATTACTATGTTTTTCAACAGATAATCTCAGAGGATTGTGTGCCTCATCTGATGTATGAGCATGGTCGCCTTGATGTTTTGAACATATATCCAGGTCATCCTATGAATCTCAACTGTCCATACCGGATTTCTAAAAGAAGTGGAGACATGCAAATCAGAGAATGGAAAAAATGTATGGACACTCGTAAAGAGGTTCTTCGACGCAAAAGGAAGCGGGGCGCAAGAATTAAAGACATGATGATCTTCATTCTCCATAATGGAGAGTCAGGGTCTATACTGTTTTATGTTATTTTACCTTAAAGAGGGTATTTAGGTCCTACCTAATACTGATGATCATGTGCTAAGAACAATTAAGTAGGGTTGGGTTCGATGACTATGAGGATGATGATCGTATGACTTGTTATTATAATAACGAGTAGAAATTCTATCATGATGATTAGTAGGACTTATTATTATTGATGCATGATGTGAGCATGAAGAGTTATTATATATATATATATATATATATATATATATATATATATATATATATATATATCAGTGGGTGAAATGAACATGGATTGGATTGAAGTGAAGGCAACATGCATGTGGTGCATGTCGAAAGTCGTACTAATCCAAACTTGATCAAGTTAGGATTAATTAGTATTACTTTCGACATGCACCACATATGTTGCCTTCACTTCAATCTAAGCCATGTTTAGGCATAGCATAACGTTGGTACGTATAAACCAAGCACGGAGATATAAGAGAGGACACTTCTCTCTATTAGCTAGCTAATAACAAACTAAATTAACCCCCAAACCCCTAAACAAGCCCCTTTCAAAAAAAACAAAAACCCCGGCCACAGAAATGCTGACGCGTGGAGGCCTATTGGTCCCGGTTAGTGCCACCAACCGGGACCAAATGCCCTCCTGCCTGGGCTCACCACACAGGCCATGTGGAGGCCCATCTGTCCCGGTTCTGGTTAGAACCGGGACTAAAGGGTCAGGGCATTAGTAACGACCCTTTAGTCCCGGTTCTGAAAGCGGGATAAAAGGCTCTTACGAACCGGGACAAAAGGCCCGTTTTCTAGTAGTGCTTGAAGACGTTTCAGAATCGGCTATGAAGGAGGTGATGGATTGACTTGCTACCAGTGCGTGTAATATCTGAAGCCATGCAGCGTGTCAGCCTTGTGATGTCATTCAGAAATTGCTTCCATTGAGTACATCATTCACATTCTTCAGCTGGGTGGTATATCTGAAGAGAAACACTGAAGCGTAGACTGCAGCTGGGTGGTATATCTGAAGCCTGTCAGCCTTGTGATGTCATTCAGAAATTGCTTCCATGAGTACACCATTCACATTCATACCGCGCGTGCAATGGTTAGTATTTCGGTGATTCAGCATTTGGTGTAGCACAAACTACTCTGACCCTGGCAGGCAGAACCATGCCAATTACCTATACATCTCCCTTCTTGTCAGGAACAACCAGACTGCATCTTCTTCTGAAGAAGAAACTGACACTTGTCATGTTGTTAACTGAAGAAATCAACACCCAGTGGTTATCTTCAATCTAATGGCAACTTACGGGCCCGGAGTCATGAGTTATGACACACAACCACCTTGATCGTGCATCCAAGAAAATGGCTCTGGAGAACGAAGCTGTTGCTGTTTGAATTAGTAACTGTACTGTCTCCTCCTTGTTCACCTGCTTTACTTTAGCGTTAAAGTTAATATTTCATCTTCATGTACTTGGTTCTGTTTGTGAGTGATTTAGTTTTCTGAACTAGTTGGGTCATCCTCTGAAAATATTCACTAGTAATTTGTGAGTAATTTAGTACTTCCTCCGTCCGAAAAAGCTTGTCACAAGCTTGTCCTTTAAATGAATATATCTAGCACTAACTTTTTAGAACGGACGGAGTACTTCGTATCCCTCCCTTGCTGCTGCTTTGCCAGGCAGATTTGAACATGGAACGGAGGACCGTCCCCGCTGTGCTGATCTATACATGCCACGCAGTTTATTGAGCAGCGCTTTCCTTTACATGCTGTCTACTCTAGTGCCAGTGCCAACATTGATGGTAATATTATACATAAAAATACAATGGATTATAGCAGCGTAGCTGAACCAGATCATCGCAGGCTTATGGACTGTAATAATTTACCGAACGACCTGAGGCGACTTGGCGGAAATTTGATGTACCCTGCCACGGCCCACAGGAAACCTTGTAGAAGACTGCCTTCATTGCTGGTGTGATCATGTTTGTGTGTTTCTTGTTACAGTGTGTACACACCATGTGTTTTTTCTACTTTTAATGTCCCCACTGGTGTTGCTCGATGGCAAAACAGAGTTGAATTTTAACGATGCAAAGGTTGGCTGGACATTTCTTTCTTTCTTTCTTTGTGTCCGGAGAAATTGACATCTATACACTAGTAGAAAAAGGGGCAACGGTCCAGGCCGGGTAAGCCCATTAGTCCCGGTTCAATCCAGAACCGGGACCAATGGAGGCTTTGGACCCGGTTCGTGAGCCCAGGGGGCCGGCCGGGCCACGTGGGCCATTGGTCCCGGTTCGTCTGGACCTTTTGGTCCCGGTTGGTGGGACGAACCGGGACCAATGGGCCTGGCTCCTGGTCCACCACTATTGGACCCGGTTCATGCCACGAACCGGGACCAAAGACTCCCCTTTAGTTTCGGTTCGTGCCACGAACCGGGACTAAAGGGTTGGTCCAGAGTTTAGTCCCACCTCGCCAACCGAAAGGCGCCCACACCTGTTTATAAGCCCGTCCCTCTCTGCGTTGTTGAGCTCCTCTCAAAGTAAAAATAGATGTATCTATAGAGAAAATTGGACATAAATTCATAAATAGAAATGAATTATGAATTTATGTTTAATTTTCTCTATAAGTACATCTATGTTCACTAACAGAGAAGTTTTTATTTTTTGTGACCTAAAAGAAAAAAGAAATCACTAAAAAACTATAAGTATTTAGTTCTAAGTAGAAATGAAAAAATAAATAGCAAAAAAATGCCTATAATATTTGTTATGACTAACTAAAATTACCAAATTGAGTAAAGTTATTCATAAACTAGTGATTCACGCAAATTTTAAAAAATTCAAATTTAAACTATTCAAATTTTTGTGATTTTTGTGACCTAAATAGCAAATTTAAACTATTCAACTTTAAACTATTCACATAAATAGCAAATTTAAACTATTCAAATTTAAAAAATTCATAAACTAATGGCACTAACAGAAAGTTCATAATTTTTGTGACCTAAAACAAAAAAGAAATCACTAAAAACTATAAGTATTTAGTTCTAAGTAGAAATGAAAAAATAAATAGGAAAAAAGAAAAAAATGCCACCTACTGGGCCACCACGGCCTGAATACGACTAGAAGCCCATCCATGGGCCAGGCCAGGATTCAGGCCCGCAGAAGGCCCAGCAGGCCCACAGGCATAGCGGTGTGAGATTAGGCCCATAGGCCTGCAGTTTAGAGGAGTTCGATGGAGATGGCGAGGCAGCGCTTATAAACAGGTGTGGCCGCTCCTCAGCTAGAGAGGTGGGACTAAACATCCCACCGCACCGCGGTTTTGGCAGGTGCATGATATTGGTCCCGGTTAGTGCTACGAACCGGCACCATTGCCCCTCTTTAGTCCCGGTTGGTGCCACCAACCGGGACCAAAGGCCGCCACTTCCCGCCCTTTGGGATGCCGAAAAGTGGCCTTTGGTCCCGGTTGGTGGCACCAACCGGGACTAAAGGGGGGCATTCGTCCCGGTTTCTGTCACGAACCGGGACCAATGCTTCGTCTATATAAGTAGCACTTGTGAAATTTTTCATTCAGTTCGTTCTTCCCCGCCCGACGACGCCGTCAGGCTGCGCCTTGCCGTCGCCCCTGCCTCCGACGCCGTCCCGCGGCCGCAGACGCCGTCGCCGCCCCATGCCCCCCTGCTTCCTCGCCGCCGACGCCATGCCCCTCACAGTCGCTGTCGCCGCCCCCTGCCTCCTAATCGCCCGTCGCCGCCCCGTGCCCCCCTGCCTCCTCGCCGCCGACGCCGTGCCCCCTCACCTTCGCCGTCTCTGCGCCCATCACCGTCACCGTCGCCGCGCCTCGATCGCCGCCCCGGCCCGCCGTTGCGTAATTTCCTAATTTAGATGTGTAGTTAATTTAGATGCATAATTTAGGATGTAGAGTTAATTGAGTTGTTGTAGTTAATTTAGATGCTTAGTTTAGATGTATAGTTAATTGAATTGTTGTAGTTAATTTAGATGTATAGTTTAGATGCAGAAGTTAGAATTTTTTACTGTTCATACATTTTTTTGGTGATATTATTGTTGCATATGCAAAAGTTTGTGTGTTCATATATATGCAAAGAATATGTCAATTTTTTCATAGAATTTTTATCAATTTTTTGTTGTAATTTTGTTCATAGAATTTTTATTTTGTTCATAGAATTTTTATGATTTTTTTGTTCATAGAATTATCTCTGTCAATTTACGTATATGCTCATATTTAGAAGAAAAAGAAGGAGAGAAAAAAGGAAAATAAGAACAGGAAGAAGGAGAAGAAGAAGAAGAATAAGAAGAGGAGGAGACGAATAACAGGAGAAATAAATAAGAAGATGAAAAAGAAGAAAAAAAGAGGAGAAGAAGAAGTAAGAGAGGAGAAGAAGAAGAATTCTTCTTCTTCTCCTCTATTATTCCTTCTTCTTCTTCTTCTTTTTTCTTCTTCCTCTTCTATTCCTTTCTTCTTCTCCTCTTTTTCTTCTTCTTTCTCTTCTTATTTTTGTTATCGGGTATGTCGTTGTCGATATACCCCCCTCCCCGATAACTTTTAGTAATTAGTACTACTTAGAAAGTGTTTAATGGAATTAGTTAGAACTAGGTAAACTTGTTTATTTTTAGTAAGTACTACATTATTCTATTTATAGTAAGTGCTTAGTAGTTGAACTAGTTGATTTAATAAAACTGGTTTATTTTACTATAGAAGTAGTTTATTTTTAGCAAGAAAATTAATAGAACTAGTTTATTTCTTTAGTTAAAGCAATTATTCCCGCATCGACGATGCCTATCCCGCATCCTCGTCGTCGAGTCGGCGGAGGACGACACCTGCTTGACCAGATGGGCCATGTCCGGGACTGGGCTCCGCCGGGGTGGTACTGGGAGGCGCTACCTTCCGGGGGGCGTAGCTTGGTGAGGAGCCAGCCCGTCGTTGACCCGATCCTTGTTTGGTGGCGGTTGCGTGGGCCAGTGACGGTGCCGAGGCTTCCGGACACCGCGGAGGTGGTACGTCACCGAGTCAGCAAGGAGGACCAGCACGTCCGTCGCTACATGGTTGCGTTGGAGGGCAGGTTCGAGAATACCTGGCAGGTTCTTCAGCGATCTCACTGGAGCTATGATCCTGTGATGGTTCCTTCCCTTTGGGTGTCCACCGCCCGCGCCGATACCCGTCGAGCGCTACGGTTCTAGCTGTACTGGTGATATGTATGATAGTATTCGACATGTATTAGTGATAATATTCGATGTATGGACACATGGAGATGATGTAGTTTTTCTTATAATTGAATGCATCCTAATTTGAATACTACTTTATTTTGCGATTTGATTTTTCTTATTGAATGCTCAAATTGGAGAGCACTATGCAAGGCATATGCATATGATTAGTTGAATAATAATGATCTAATTTAGTCTTTGAATTATGAACGTATAGGAAATGTCATCATCGGACGACGGAAGTCTCCCGGGGGAGTGCGACTGGTGCCACGACGATCGAGGTCAGTGCGACAGGCCTCACCTGGACGATGGTCGGCGCTTCAGCATTAAGCTCGAGGAGACCTTCGAAGTTGAAACGGTACTGTAAGTGCATCTAGTGACACCCCTAGTTGGTTTTGGAGTATTGACGACAAACCTAGTTGAGAGACTAATGTGTTTGTGAGAATTGCAGGATAACACAGGTAGAAGTCCCTCATTGATTCGGTTTAGCTACCAGAGATGACCCCTAAAAATGTACGAAGACATTGAAGACAATGGTGGTTTATGAAGACATTCATGTTGAAGACAATGACATGTGAAGACTCCCCATGAAGCTTATGGAACTCGAAGACTTAGATTCTTCGTAGTTTTACTTCATTCATGTTGTGTCATAGGAACCACCGTACTGTTAAGTGGGGTCCAAGAGAACCAGTCAGGATGACTGAAGTGATGCCTAATTCAAATCCTATGTCTTCGAGTGAAGACAATGAGAGAAAATCTTGTCCAGAGTCAGACAAGTCAGCTTTACTTGTAGCCCAAGTAAAGTTGCCGTGTGAGTTCGAAATTCGACCGTTGATACACGTGTCAGTTCCTTAGTGACCCAGGGTCATTTCGGACAAATCAGGTCGGGTTGCCAAGTGGCTATAAATAGTCCGCCCCTACAACCATAAACGGTTGGCTGCTCAGATTTCAGTGCACGACTTTTGTCGTTTGAGAGCAACCCACCTCGAAGCCTTTGAGAGAAAATCCCTAGCGAGGAGAAAAGCCCTAACCACCCAGAGCCAGAGTAATTGGGCATCACTTAAGTCTTCTTGTCTGAGTGATCTGAAGACTTATTACACTTGAGGACTGTGCATCCTCCAGCCGGTTAGGCGTCGCGTTCTGAGCATCCAAGAGAAATTGTGGATTGCCGGTGAACGAAGTCTGTGAAGGTTTGGGAGTCTACCTTGAAGACTTACCAGAGTGATTGGGCGAGGTCTGTGTGACCTTAGCTCAAGGAGAAAACGATGAGGACTGGGTGTCCTGAGCTGCGTGTTCAGGACTGGGTGTCCGGGACTATGTGTCCTTTGGTTTAAATACCTAGCCGCTCCAACCAGACGTACAGTTGTCACAGCAACTGGAACTGATCCAACAAATCATTGTCTTCAGCGTGTCACTGGTTTCATCGTCACCTCCCTTTACTTACCATTACACATTGTGAAGCCATTGCATGCTTGCTTTATCTTTTGTCTTCACAACTTGACTGTATGATTTGTTTGGCTTCATAACTTCTTCCTATCTGATCCTCATTACACTGAAGCTGTTTATCACTGTGCTTTCACTATATTGTATACTTGACCATGGCTTGCCTTGTGTAATCTAACTTCCGCTGCATAGTGATAGGCTTGTCCTTTCTGTTTGTCTTCATAACTTTCATGTTTTGAAGACTTTCATAAAAATCGCCTATTCACCCCCCCCCCTCTAGTCGATATAACGCACTTTCAATTGGTATCAGAGCAAGGTGCTCCCTTGTTCTGTGTGATTTGGTTTAACCACCTGGAGTTTTAGCTATGTCAACTGCAGGGATAATTAAAGTCTCCGCTGCGTGCCCCGTCTTCGATGGAACTGAATATCCCTACTGGAAGAATAAGATGCGCATGCATCTTGAAGCCATTGACGTCGACCTATGGTATGTCGTCGAAAACGGCGTTCCCAAGGCTGGAGAAGGTGTCACTGCTGCTGATGTCAAGAAATTCACTCAACTGGACTCTACTGCCAAGAATATCATCTGTGGTCATCTGACCAAGGGACAGTACGGCCGTGTGAGTGCCTTGAAGACATCCAAGCTGGTCTGGGACTGGCTCTCCAAAGTCAATGAAGGCATCTCAACCCAGAGAGATCAGAGAATCAGTGTTCTTCGCAACCTCTTCAACCGCTTCAAGCGAAATGACAATGAGAATGTCCAACACACATTTGACCGGCTCACTGACATCACAAATGAGCTTCAAGCCCTCGGCGCCACTGAGATCACCAAACATGAAATCGTCAAGACGCTGCTAAGATCACTTGACAGTTCGTTTGACGTCCTAGCCCTGATGATTCAAGAACGTCCAGATTTCAAGACACTTGATCCATCTGACATACTTGAGAGGCTCAACACACATGAGTTTCTGCTTTCTGAGAAAAGAGATATCTACGGTCCAAACTATGGGCGAACTCGTGCCTTGAAGGAAAAAGCTGTGTCCTCATCTGAAGAAGAATCTGACAGCTGTTTTGATGATCCTGAAGACATTGGACGGGAACTTGCAATGCTAGTGAAGAAGTTCCAGAAATTCACCAAGAAGAAAGCCTTCAGGAAGTCTTCACGATCAAGCTCAAGGAATGATGAAGCTTCTGCTCATGACTACAAGAAGAAAACATGTCACAAGTGCAAGAAAACTGGACACTTCATCTTTGAGTGTCCACAGTGGGACAATGAGAGCAGAAAGAAGAAGAAGAGCAAGGAATATGACTCCGACGACAAGAAGAAGAAATACTCAAAGTCTTCTTCCAAGTCTTCCTCAAAGTCTTCATCACACAAGAAGAGCTCAACTAGCAAGGCTCGCGCGTTTGTTGGCAAGGAAATGGATTCAGAGGAGGAGTCTGCTTCTGAGGAGGCAGAGGTGGAGTCTGAGGAGGAGTCTGATTCTGGCATTGCGAGTCTGGCTACAGCCTACGTCGCCAAGTCCATCTTCAACAATGAAGACAATGACTTCATCACCAACACCGATGCAAATGACAAGGATGACTCTACTCCTACCTACTGCTTCATGGCACGTGGTGCCAAGGTAAACACACGCACTACTCACTATCAAACATCCAGTGACGATGACTCTGATTGTGATTCAAAACCCAGCTACAAAACACTTGCTAAAATTGCAACTGAACAACAAAAGGCCATGGAACATATTCAAAAACTGTTAGACAGAAGCGATGATCTGTTGGGTGCTGAAATGACTCGTTCTGAATCCTTAATTGAAGACATAAAAAATCTTCATGTTAAGTATCAGGAACTCGAAGATCGTCTTGAGACTCTCTCAACTACTCATGAAAAGCTTTCCTATGATTATCTTCAAAAGAAGCAAGATCTTGAGAAGTTGAGAGCGAATCATGAAGATCTTCAAAAGGAAAACGAGTCACTTCGAGCCGAACAGATTAGTTCCGCTCAGGAAGGATTTGAACCACCGTGCCTTAAATGCATTGAGCATGACAACGCTACTTCTGTTGCTGGATGTTCTACTGCTGCTACTATTGCGATATCTTCAACTGTTGAAGTGGTAACTAACCCCTCTGCTGAGGATACCACTGCTATTGCTGATGAGAATGCTAGGTTGAAGACATTGCTTGAAACAGGGATGTACAAAAGTCTCAAAGGACATCAGACATTGTGTGATGTCCTCAAGAAGCAGATTCTGAATCGAAACCCTAGGAAAGAGGTGTTGGGGAACGTAGTAATTTCAAACAATTTCCTACGCACACGCAAGATCATGGTGATGCATAGCAATGAGGGGGAGAGTCTGATCTACGTACCCTTGTAGATCGCAACGGAAGCGTTGACACAACGTAGAGGAAGTAGTCGTACGTCTTCTTCCCGATCCGACCGATCCAAGCACCGTTACTCCGGCACCTCTGAGTTCTTAGCACACGTTCAGCTCGATGACGATCCTCGGGCTCCGATCCAGCAAAGCGTCGAGGAAGAGTTCCGTCAGCACGACGGCGTGGTGACGATCTTGATGTTCTACTGTCGCAGGGCTTCGCCTAAGCACCGCTACAATATGACCGAGGTGGAATATGGTGGCAGGGGGCACCGCACACGGCTAAGGAACAATCTCAAGGATCAACTTGTGTGTCTAGAGGTGCCCCCTGCCCCCGTATATAAAGGATCCAAGGGGAGGGGCTGGCCGGCCAAGGAGGGAGGCGCAGGAGGAGTCCTACTCCTACCGGGAGTAGGACTCCCCCCTCCAATCCTATTCCAACTAGGACTCCAAGGGGGAAAGAGAGAGAGAGAGGTGGCCGGCCACCTCTCCTAGTCCTAATAGGACTAGGGGAGGGGGGAGGCGCGCAGCCCTCCATGGCAGCCCCTTTCACCTTTCCACTAAGGCCCATGTAGGCCCATTTGGCTCCCGGGGGGTTCCGGTAACCCTCCCGGTATTCCGGTAAAATCCCGATTTCACCCGGAACACTTCCGGTGTCCAAACATAAGCTTCCAATATATCAATCTTTATGTCTCGACCATTTCGAGACTCCTCGTCATGTCCGTGATCACATCCGGGACTCCGAACAACCTTCGGTACATCAAAATGCATAAACTCATAATAACTGTCATCGTAACGTTAAGCGTGCGGACCCTACGGTTCGAGAACAATGTAGACATGACCGAGACACGTCTCCGGTCAATAACCAATAGCGGGACCTGGATGCCCATATTGGCTCCTACATATTCTACGAAGATCTTTATCGGTCAGACCGCATAACAACATACGTTGTTCCCTTTGTCATCGGTATGTTACTTGCCCGAGATTCGATCGTCGGTATCCAATACCTAGTTCAATCTTGTTACTGGCAAGTCTCTTTACTCGTTCCGTAAGACATCATCTCACAACTAACATCTTAGTTATAATGCTTGCAAGGCTTATGTGATGTGTATTACCGAGAGGGCCCAGAGATACCTCTCCGACAATCGGAGTGACAAACCCTAATCTCGAAATACGCCAACCCAACATCTACCATTGGAGACACCTATAGTACTCCTTTATGATCACCCAGTTACGTTGTGACGTTTGGTAGTACCCAAAGTGTTCCTCCGGCAAACGGGAGTTGCATAATCTCATAGTTATAGGAACATGTATAAGTCATGAAGAAAGCAATAGCAACATACTAAACGATCGGGTGCTAAGCTAATGAAATGGGTCATGTCAATAAGATCATTCAACTAATGATGTGACCTCGTTAATCAAATAACAACTCTTTGTTCATGGTTAGGAAACATAACCATCTTTGATTAACGAGCTAGTCAAGTAGAGGCATACTAGTGACACTCTGTTTGTCTATGTATTCACACATGTATTATGTTTCCGGTTAATACAATTCTAGCATGAATAATAAACATTTATCATGATATAAGGAAATAAATAATAACTTTATTATTGCCTCTAGGGCATATTTCCTTCAGTCTCCCACTTGCACTAGAGTCAATAATCTAGTTCACATCGCCATGTGATTTAGCAGCAATAGTTCACATCACCATGTGATTAACACCCATAGTTCACATCGTCATGTGACCAACACTCAAAGGGTTTACTAGAGTCAGTAATCTAGTTCACATCTCTATGTGATTAACACCCAAAGAGTACTAAGGTGTGATCATGTTTTGCTTGTGAGATAATTTTAGTCAACGGGTCTGTCACATTCAGTTCCGTAAGTATTTTGCAAAATTCTTTGTCTATAATGCTCTGCACGGAGCTACTCTAGCTAATTGCTCCCACTTTCAATATGTATCCAGATTGAGACTTTAGATTCATCTGGATCAGTGTCAAAAACTTGCATCGACGTAACCCTTTACGACGAACTTTTTTGTCACGTCCATAATCGAGAAACATATCCTTATTTCACTAAGGATAATTCTGACCGCTGTCCAGTGATCTACTCCTAGATCACTATTGTACTCCCTTGCCAAATCAGTGCAGGGTATACAATAGATCTGGTATACAGCATGACATACTTTATAGAACCGATGGCCAAGGCATAGGGAATGACTTTCATTCTCTTTCTATCTTCTGCCGTGGTCGGGCTTTGAGTCTTACTCAACTTCACACCTTATAATACAGGCAAGAACTCTTTCTTTGACTGCTCCATTTTGAACTACTTCAAAATCTTGTCAAGGTATGTACTCATTGAAAAAACTTATCAAGCGTCTTGATCTATCTCTATAGATCTTGAAGCTCAATATGTAAGCAGCTTTACCGAAGTCTTTCTTTGAAAAAACTCCTTTCAAACACTCCTTTTATGCTTTACAGAATAATTCTACATTATTTCCGATCAACAATATGTCATTCACATATACTTATCAGAAATGTTGTAGTGCTCCCACTCACTTTATCGTAAATACAGGCTTCACCGCAAGTTTGTATAAAACTATATGCTTTGATCAACTCATCAAAGCGTATATTCCAACTCCGAGATGTTTGCACCAGTCCACAGATAGATCGCTGGAGCTTGCATATTTAGTTAACACCTTTAGGATCGACAAAACCTTCTAGTTGCATCGTATACAACTCTTCTTTAGCAAATCCATTAAGGAATGCAGTTTTGTTTATCCATTTGCCAGATTTCATAAAATGCGGCAATTGCTAACATGATTCGGCTAGACTTAAGCATAGATATGAATGAGAAAATCTCATCGTAGTCAACACCTTGAACTTGTCGAAAACCTTTTGCGACAATTCTAGCTTTGTAGATAGTAACACTACTATCAGCGTCCGTTTTCCTCTTGAAGATCCATTTATTTTCTATGGCTTGCCGATCATCGGGCAAGTCAACCAAAGTCCATACTTTGTTCTCATACATGGATCATATCTCAGATTTCATGGCTTCAAGCCACTTTGCGAAATCTGGGCTCACCATCGCTTCTTCATAGTTCGTAGATTCATCATGATCTAGTAGCATGATTTCCAGAACTGGATTACCGTACCACTCTGGTGCGGATCTTACTCTGGTTGATCTACGAGGTTCAGTAGTGTCTTGTTCTGAAGTTTCATGATCATCATCATTAGCTTCCTCACTAACTGGTGTAGGTGTCACAGAAACATTTTTCTGTGATGTACTACTTTCCAATAAGGGAGCAGGTACAGTTACCTCGTCAAGTTCTACTTTCCTCCCACTCACTTCTTTCGAGAGAAACTCCTTCTCCAGAAAGTTTCCGAATTTAGCAACAAAAGTCTTGCCTTCGGATCTGTGATAGAAGGTGTATCCAATAGTTTCCTTTGGATATCCTATGAAGATGCACTTCTCCGATTTGAGTTTTGAGCTTATCAGGATGAAACTTTTTCATATAAGCATCGCAACCCCAAACTTTAAGAAACGACAACTTTGGTTTCTTGCCAAACCATAGTTCATAAGGCGTCGTCTCGACGGATATAGATGGTGCCCCTTTTTAACATGAATGCAGCTGTCTCTAATGCATGACCCCAAAAACAATAGTGGTAAATCGGTAAGAGACATCATAGATTGCACTATATCCAATAAAGTACGGTTATGACGTTCGGACACACCATTATGATGTGGTGTTCCAGGTGGCGTGAGTAGTGAAACTATTTCACATTGTTTTAACTGAAGACCAAACTCGTAACTCAAATATTTGTCTCCGCGATCAGATCGTAGAAACTTTATTTTCTTGTTACGATGATTTTTTACTTCACTCTGAAATTCTTTGAACTTTTCAAATGTTTCAGACTTTATGTTTCATCAAGTAGATATACTCATATCTGCTCAAATCATCTGTGAAGGTCAGAAAATAATGATACCCGCTGCAAGTCTTAAATATTCATCGGACCACATACATTAGTATGTATGATTTCCAACAAATCTGTTGCTTGCTCCATTGTTCCGGAGAACGGCGTTTTAGTCATGTTGCCCACAAGGCATGGTTCGCAAGCATCAAGTGATTCATAATCAAGTGATTCCAAAATCCCATCAGCATGGAGTTTCTTCATGCGCTTTACACCAATATGACCTAAACGGCAGTGCCACAAATAAGTTGCACTATCATTATTAACTTTGCATCTTTTGGTTTCAATATTATGAATATGTGTATTATTAAGATCGAGATCCAATGAACTATTTTCATTGGGAGTGTAACCATATAAGGTTTTATTCATGTAAACAGAACAACAATTTATTCTTTTACTTAAATGAATAACCGTTTTACAATAAACATGATCAAATCATATTCATGCTCAACACAAACACCAAATAACACTTATTTAGGTTCAACACTAATCCCGAAAGTATAGGGGAGTGTGCGATGATGATCATATCAATCTTGGAACTACTTCCAACACACACATCGTCACTTCACCCTTAACTAGTCTTTGTTTATTCTGCAACTCCCGTTTCGAGTTACTAATCTTAGCAACTGAACTAGTATCAAATACCGAGGGTTTGCTATAAACACTAGTAAAGTACACATCAATAACATGTATATCAAATATACTTATGTTCACTTTGCCATCCTTCTTATCCGCCAATTACTTGGGGTAGTTCCGCTTCCAGTGACCAGTCCCTTTGCAGTAGAAGCACTCAGTCTCAGGCTTAGGTCCAGACTTGGGCTTCTTCACTTGAGCAGCAACTTGCTTGTTGTTCTTTTTGAAGTTCCCCTTCTTCCCTTTGCCCTTTTCTTGAAACTTGTCAACCATCAACACTTGATGTTTTTCTTGATTTCTACCTTCATTGACTTCAGCATCACGAAGAGCTTGGGAGTCGTTTTCGTCATCCCTTGCATACTATAGTTCATCACGAAGTTCTACTAACTTGGTCATGGTGACTAGAGAATTCTGTCAATCACTATCTTATCTGGAAGATTAACTCCCACTTGATTCAAGCGATTGTAGTACTCAGACAATCTGGGCACATGCTCACTAGTTGAGCGATTCTCGTCCATCTTTTAGCTATAGAACTTGTTGGAGACTTCATATCTCTCAACTCGGGTATTTGCTTGAAATATTAACTTCAACTCCTGGAACATCTCATATGGTCCATGACATTCAAAATGTCTTTGAAGTCCCGATTCTAAGCCATTAAGCATGGTGCACTAAACTATCAAGTAGTCATCATATTGAGCTAGCCAAACGTTCATAACGTCTGCATCTGCTCCTGCAATAGGTCTGTCACCCAGCGGTGCATCAAGGACATAATTCTTCTGTGCAGCAATGAGGATAAACCTCAGATCACGGATCCAATCCGCATCATTGCTACTAACATCTTTCAACACAATTTCTCTAGGAACATATCAAAATAAACACAGGGAAGCAACAACGCGAGCTATTGATCTACAACATAATTTGCAAAATACTACCAGGACTAAGTTCATGATAAATTTAAGTTCAATTAATCATATTACTTAAGAACTCCCACTTAGATAGATATCCCTCTAATCCTCTAAGTGATCACGTGATCCAAATCAACTAAACCATAACCGATCATCACGTGAGATGGAGTAGTTTTCAATGGTGAACATCGTCATGTTGATCATATCTACTATATGATTCACGCTCGACCTTTCGGTCTCTGTGTTCCGAGGCCATATCGGCATATGCTAGGCTCGTCAAGTTTAACCTGAGTATTCTGCGTGTGCAAAACTGGCTTGCACCCGTTGTAGATGGACGTAGAGCTTATCACACCCGATCATCACGTGGTGTCTGGGCACGACGAACTTTGGCAACGGTGCATACTCAGGGAGAACACTTCTTGATAATTTAGTGAGAGATCATCTTATAATGCTACCGTCAATCAAAGCAAGATAAGATGCATAAAAGATAAACATCACATGCAATCAATATAAGTGATATGATATGGCCATCATCATCTTGTGCTTGTGATCTCCATCTCCGAAGCACCGTCATGATCACCATCATCACCGGCGCGACACCTTGATCTCCATCGTAGCATCGTTGTCGTCTCGCCAATCTTATGCTTCCACGACTATCACTACCGCTTAGCAATAAAGTAAAGCATTACATCGCGATTGCATTGCATACAATAAAGCGACAACCATATGGCTCCTGCCAGTTGCCGATAACTTGGTTACAAAACATGATCATCTCATACAATAAAATCAGCATCATGCCTTGACCATATCACATCACAACATGCCCTGCAAAAACAAGTTAGACGTCCTCTACTTTGTTGTTGCAAGTTTTACGTGGCTGCTACGGGCTTAAGCAAGAACTCATCTCACCTACGCATCAAAACCACAATGATAGTTTGTCAAATAGACTCCGTTTTAACCTTCTCAAGGACCGGGCGTAGCCACACTTGGTTCAACTAAAGTTGGAGAGACAGTCGCCCACAAGCCATCTATGTGCAAAGCACGTCGAGGGAACCGGTCTCGCGTAAGCGTACGCGTAAGGTTGGTCCGGGTCGTCTCGTCCAACAATACCACCGAACCAAAGTATGACATGCTGGTAGGCAGTATGACTTGTATCGCCCACAACTCACTTGTGTTCTACTCGTGCAAATAACATCAAACCATAAAACCTCGGCTCTGATACCACTGTTGGGGAACGTAGTAATTTCAAAAAATTTCCTACGCACACGCAAGATCATGGTGATGCATAGCAACGAGGGGGAGAGTCTGATCTACGTACCCTTGTAGATCGCAACTAAAGCGTTGACACAACGTAGAGGAAGTAGTCGTACGTCTTCTTCCCGATCCGACCGATCCAAGCACCGTTACTCCGGCACCTCCGAGTTCTTAGCACACGTTCAGCTCGATGACGATCCTCGGGCTCCGATCCAGCAAAGCGTCGAGGAAGAGTTCCGTCAGCACGACGGCGTGGTGACGATCTTGATGTTCTACTGTCGCAGGGCTTCGCCTAAGCACCGCTACAATATGACCGAGGTGGAATATGGTGGCAGGGGGCACCGCACACGGCTAAGGAACGATCTCAAGGATCAACTTGTGTGTCTAGAGGTGCCCCCTGCCACCGTATATAAAGGATCCAAGGGGAGGGGCTGGCTGGCCAAGGAGGGAGGCGCAGTTGGAGTCCTAGGGGAAAGAGAGAGAGAGGTGGCCGGCCACCTCTCCTAGTCCTAATAGGACTAGGGGAGGGGGGAGGCGCGCAGCCCTCCATGGCAGCCCCTTTCACCTTTCCACTAAGGCCCATGTAGGCCCATTTGGCTCCCGGGGGGTTCCGGTAACCCTCCCGGTATTCCGGTAAAATCCCGATTTCACCCGAAACACTTCCGGTGTCCAAACATAGGCTTCCAATATATCAATCTTTATGTCTCGACCATTTCAAGACTCCTCGTCATGTCCGTGATCACATCCGGGACTCCGAACAACCTTCGGTACATCAAAATGCATAAACTCATAATAACTGTCATCGTAACATTAAGCGTGCGGACCCTACGGTTCGAGAACAATGTAGACATGACCGAGACACGTCTCCGGTCAATAACCAATAGCGGGACCTGGATGCCCATATTGGCTCCTACATATTCTACAAAGATCTTTATCGGTCAGACTGCATAACAACATACGTTGTTCCCTTTGTCATCGGTATGTTACTTGCCCGAGATTCGATCGTCGGTATCCAATACCTAGTTCAATCTCGTTACTGGCAAGTCTCTTTACTCGTTCCGTAATACATCATCTCACAACTAACATCTTAGTTATAATGCTTGCAAGGCTTATGTGATGTGTATTACCGAGAGGGCCCAGAGATACCTCTCCGACAATCGGAGTGACAAACCCTAATCTCGAAATACGCCAACCCAACATCTACCATTGGAGACACCTGTAGTACTCCTTTATGATCACCCAGTTACGTTGTGACGTTTGGTAGTACCCAAAGTGTTCCTCCGGCAAACGGGAGTTGCATAATCTCATAGTTATAGGAACATGTATAAGTCATGAAGAAAGCAATAGCAACATACTAAACGATCGGGTGCTAAGCTAATGAAATGGGTCATGTCAATAAGATCATTCAACTAATGATGTGACCTCGTTAATCAAATAACAACTCTTTGTTCATGGTTAGGAAACATAACCATCTTTGATTAACGAGCTAGTCAAGTAGAGGCATACTAGTGACACTCTGTTTGTCTATGTATTCACACATGTATTATGTTTCCGGTTAATACAATTCTAGCATGAATAATAAACATTTATCATGATATAAGGAAATAAATAATAACTTTATTATTGCCTCTAGGGAATATTTCCTTCAAGAGGGTGTTGGGTTCGTGAGGAAAATTAATGCACATGGATCTTACCGGAAACCTGAGCAGTACCCCAAAACCACATTGGTTGCTGCAAAGGAATCCTCAGCAGATCCATCCAATCTATCTGGCTTCACTTGTGCTGATCCTATTATCATTGATGAATCATTTGATGCAAACTATAAACTATTTAAAAATCAGAATGGTGAAGTATTTGCCAGGTACATTGGTACTAACTGCAGGAATGGACCGCCTATGAAGAAGATCTGGGTTCCAAAAACGTGTCTGGAGAATCTTCCTGTGAATGTCCTCATGACACCTCACATGAAGAAGACAAACCTCAGACCAAAGGCTTCATATGGTCCAAAGGCATATGAGAGCGGTTCTTCAAACCGTCATGCTCATATGACCAAGAACTATTCTGCTTATTCTTATGAGTACTATTGCCCGCCTGCTAGACTGTTTGCCAGGGCTCCAAAGCCAAAATTCTCAGATGCTGCACTTAGACTTATTGCTTCTAAGCCACCCTTGAAGGTGTGGGTGGTTAAGAAAGCTTAACTCTCTTTTGCAGGGAAAGGTCTCCAGCAGAAAACCAAAATCTTCTTACGCTATTGCTGGGGACCTTAAAAATCTTGTGGGGCGCAAGATCAAATGCCCGAATGGCATCACTATGTATTTCGTACCTGAATCGCATGCTACTCTCCCTACTAGTCCTAATCTGGATCTAAGTTTTCATAATCCACTGGTTCGTCAAATGTTTTTGCTTCACAATACTCTTCGTGAAGCCTATCCCCCTAACTGCACTGTAGGGTACGACACCAGCGACTTCACAGTCTTCAGAATGGATTATTGACAGTGGGTGTACAAATCACATGACTGGCAAAAGAAGTCTCTTTATGGACTCAACCTTACGTCCATCTGACAAGAGCCACATCACATTTGCTGACACTGGTAAAAGTAAGGTATTGGGTCTAGGTAGAGTTGCAATCTCAAAGGATCAACACATGGATAAAGTCATGTTTGTTGAATCCCTTGGCTTCAACTCAATGTCTGTCTCAATGCTTTGCGATTTGAACATGATTGTAATCTTTGGAAAATATCGTTGCCTGGTACTAATGGAATTTGACAAGTCTCTAGTGTTTGAAGGGTATCGGAAAGATGATTTGTACGTGGTAGATTTCTCAGCAGGGCCACAGCTTGCAGTACGTCTTCTCGCAAAGGCTTCAGAATGTTGGCTTTGGCATCGGAGGCTTGGGCATGCTGGCATGAGGAACCTCCACACCCTTGCGAAGAAGAAGCATGTCATAGGCATCGAGGGCGTCAAGTTCAAGAAAGATCACTTATGCGGTGCCTGTGAAGCAGGGAAGATGACAAGGGAAAAACATCCTTCGAAGACAATCATGACCACTACTCGACCCTTCGAACTGCTTCACATGGATCTCTTTGGTCCCACTCACTACTCAACTTTTTCCACTACTGCTTTCCTCTACGGCTTCGTCATTGTTGATGATTACTCTAGATATACTTGGGTGCACATAATCCTTTACAATACTGAAGTGTAGGATGTCTTCAGACGCTTCGCAAATCGGGCTATGAACAATTATGGCGCCAAGATAAAGCACATCAGAAGTGACAATGGCACTGAATTCAAGAACACTGGCCTTGACACATATCTTGATACATTGGGCATCACTCATGAATTCTCAGCTCCGTACACACCACAGCAGAATGGCATCGTCGAACGCAAGAACAGAACACTCATTGAGATGGCCAGAACAATGTTAGATGAGTACAAGACTCCAAGAAAATTCTGGACTGAAGCCATTGACACTGCATGCCATACAATCAACCGTGTCTATCTTCACAAGCTTCTGAACAAGACATCTTATGAACTTCTAACTGGCAAGAAGCCAAATGTCAGTTACTTCAGAGTATTTGGCTCAAGATGCTGGATCAAGGACCCTCACCACACCTCAAAATTTGCTCCAAAAGCACATGAGGGCTTTATGCTTGGATATGGAAAGGATTCGCACTCCTACAGAGTCTTCAATCTCTTTCACTACAAAGTGGTTGAAACAGTGGATGTGCGGTTCGATGAGACCAATGGGTCACAAAGAGAGCAACTGCCAGATGTGCTAGATGAAGTTCCAGCCAGTGAATCAATCAAGCTAATGGGAACTGGAGAAATTATACCTTCTGAAGCTCATCCTGAAGAAGAACTTATCATCTCAGCACCTGATCCACATGAAGACAATGCTCAGCCTGAAGATATTCCTCCCCACGACAACATAGATCAGCAAGAGCAAAGTCTTCGACCCATACATCCTCATGTTGCCAATGAAGTGCAGATTGACAGAATAATTGATAGCATCAATGCACCTGGTCCACTGACTCGTTCAAGGGCAACTCAACTGGCAAATTTCTACGGACACTTCGCATTCGTTTCAATCACAGAACCCAAGAAAGTTGAAGAAGCTTTTATGGAACCTGAGTGGATTCAAGCTATGCAAGAAGAGCTTCAACAGTTTGAGCTGAACAGTGTATGGGAATTGGTTAAGCATCCTGATCCACGGAAGCATAACATAATAGGCACCAAATGGATATACCGCAACAAGCAAGATGAGCATGGTCAAGTCGTCAGAAACAAGGCTCGTCTCGTTGCTCAAGGATATACTCAAGTGGAAGGCATTGACTTCGATGAAACATTTGCTCCTGTGGCCAGACTTGAAGCCATCCGTATACTGCTGGCCTATGAAAATCATCACAACATAATTCTGTATCAAATGGATGTGAAGAGTGCCTTTCTCAATGGCAAAATTGAAGAAGAAGTGTATGTTGCACAACCACCTGGGTTTGAAGATCCAAAACATCCTGACATGGTTTACAAGCTCAATAAGGCACTATATGGCCTCAAACAAGCACCTCGGGCCTGGTATGATACACTCAAATACTTCCTGAAGAGCAAAGGCTTCATACCTGGTTCCCTAGATCCCACTCTCTTCACAAAGACATATGATGGTGAACTGTTTGTGTGCCAAATATATGTGGATGACATTATCTTCGGCTGCACCAATCAGAAGTATAGTGAGGAGTTCGGATATATGATGCAAGAGCAATATCAGATGTCTATGATGGGAGAGCTGAAATTCTTCCTCGGTCTTCAGATACGGCAACAACGCAATGGCATCTTCATATCTCAAGAGAAGTATCTCACAGATTGCCTGAAGAAGTTCGGTATGCAAGACTGCAAAGGTTTCACAACACCAATGCCAACCAAACATCATCTGGGTCCTGACGACAATGGTAAAGAGTTCGATCAAAAGGTATACCGCTCCATGATTGGTTCTTTGCTTTATTTATGTGCATCTAGGCCAGATATTATGCTTAGTGTTTGCATGTGTGCTCGATTCCAAGCGGCACCAAAGGAGTCGCATTACTTAGCTGTGAAGTGAATTCTTCGATATTTGGCTCACACCCCAACTCTAGGGTTATGGTATCCAAAGGGCTCAGAGTTTGATCTGGTTGGATTTTCGGATGCTGATTACGCTGGTGACAAGGTTGATCGGAAGTCCACATCAGGCACATGTCACTTTCTGGGCCGATCACTTGTATGTTGGTCTTCAAAGAAGCAGAACTGTGTATCTCTCTCCACTGCTGAATCTGAATACATTGCTGCTGGATCCTGCTGCGCTCAGCTTCTATGGATGAAGCAAACCCTCAAGGATTATGGCATTCATCTGAAGCAAGTGCCACTTTACTGCGACAACGAAAGCGCCATCAAGATCGCCAACAACCCAGTTCAGCACTCGAAGACAAAGCACATTGAAATTCGTCATCATTTTCTCAGAGATCATGTTGCAAAGGAAGATATTGATATCATACACGTCAACACTGAAGAGCAATTGGCAGATATCTTCACCAAGCCCTTGGATGAGAAGAGATTTTGCAAGTTATGGTGTGAGCTAAATATCTTGGAATCCTCAAATATCCTGTGATCAGGCACACATCCTAACACTTATGCATGTTGATGACTTAGATGTGCAACACACGAAGTAACGTATATCTTCAATCAATGAAGACATACATTCTAAGTGTGAATACATTAACATGGAATTTGACTTCGGAGCGCCACGATAATTGTGCGCCATGTCTGGGTCTAATACTTCCTATACGGTGGGTAACGCCACCACGAAATTTTCTGCTTGAAGTGTTTCACTCATGGCGTTACAGTTGCTATGTCTTCACATTTGGTTTGGCTTCAATCTCAACATGTCTTCATGATTATCTTCACTATGTTGATTATATATATGTACTGGTGTTCTGTCCTCTACAGCATTCACTTATAGCTATGTCTTCTTGTTTGAATCTTTTGAACTAAGTGAATGTGATCGGACCCTAACCTCTCCATGCTTCCTACCTCAAACTCTATCTCTCCAAGTCATATGCATTCTATTGAAACTGTCGAATGTCTTCACTGCATCCTTGTCAGCTGAAGATACAGAGACAAACTTTGAAACCGTTTTCCATCAAAAAGAAATCCGGAGAAGTAGGAACGACACCCGACAAACAAGGCGTGCGTGGGATGTGGAACTGCCCCCACAATACCGCATGATGGCCACGTGCTGATCAGATGCGAATCGCCAGGGGCACCTGAGTAATAGCGCAGTGCCGCCCCTATCCCTATAAATACACGATTCACTGCGGTCATTATCTCTTCTTCCACCCTCGCACGAACCCTAGCGCCACCGCTAGCTCTCAACGACGCCGGCGACGAAGTGCTTCACTGCCGCAACCTCTCCGACGCCGTTTTCACGCCGACTGCGGACATCGGTCTCTCCGCCGTTGCCGTAGGTGTCTTCCGTCGCCAAGTTAGGGCACGGAGGATCGAACTGCCCGGCCTCAACTCCCACTTCGTCTAGCAGTTCCAAGTGTGGTAAATAAAACCTCTTTTCACAGCCTCTTTTGATCCTATAGTTCTGTCACTTTCTGCCATAAGAAGTTTCTATTCACACAAGTTATATCTCTCTCAATCTGCATCTCATAACTTGCCTAGTATATTCACTTGTGCGTCATGAAGTAGTTAGATTCCTCACTTGTACTGATCTATGGGTTCGTACAAATCTGGAACCAACTTCTTTTCTATAAAGTGAATGTCTTCGCATGATGAGGTCAATATCTTCTAAACTGATTTATCTTCAAAATCTTCTGAGAATGCATATGACCTCTTCCCCTTCCCTCACACCTTAATGCTGTCACAGGTACATGTCCGTGGGAGAATCTTTTGGTTCTCATAGTCTGCATTCATTTGCAGAGTTCTTACAGCGTCACATCAATTCTCCTAAAGCGAGTTCTTGTTGGTCAAGCAAAAGGAAGCCTTTGAAGACTTTGAACATCTTGAAGCCTTCCAAGTTAAGCTTCATGGCAGCAGAAAAACCAGCAAGGAAGGGGGGCAGACAGAGACGTGGTGAAACGTCTAAAGATCTGCCTGATGACTTGGCAGAAATGTACAAAACTGATCCTGAAGAGAGCTATGGTCAGCGCAAGACACGAATCCAATGGATTCGAAGATATTGGGCAGAGTAGTGGTTCCAATACCGCTTCGTCACTAAGGAATATGCAGAAAAGTGCGCCATCAAGAGACCATGGGGAGACGTATTGTACAAAAATCTCGTACCCCGGTCCAGAGACGAAGCCATTGCTCAAGGCTTCTTTCCATGCATGGTCAGAGGACCACAGCCAGCTGAAGCACATCCGTCATCACTTCTCTGGTGTCGAGATGACACTCTGTTCAAGCGCAACTTCCAATTTGCTCAGAACTCTGCGAAGCAAAACAAGAAGGAGTTGGGGTTGGACTTCAACCCTGGTCCCTCTAAACCAAGGGCGGATGGCACACGCGACGCAAATCCCAATATCATCGGGCCGTATGCCAATCTCGAAGGCCTCATCACTCGCATTCTAGTCCAAGGGACTGCCGTGAACGACCCTCCAACAGACACTGAGTCTGATGACGCTCCTGCTGCACCGAAGCTGGAGCAGACGAAGAAGCCAAAAGTTTCAAAGCCAGCCGCTTCTCCCAAAATCTCCAGAGCGAAGCCATTGGCAACTGCACCTCCTGAAGCAAGTGTGCAGTCTGAAGACTTATAACGTGTCTCCAAGCCCCAAGAAGCCAAGAAGCCTCAGCCACACACAGGCAAAGAGCTCACAGCTGCTGCCATGCTGCGCAGCGAGACCATTGATCTGTCCAGTGACGAAGATCTTGGCGATGACGCTCTTGAGCAGCTCATCAAGAGCAAGGAGGAGGCTGAAATCTTCAACAATCTACCTCTGTTTGATGCAGCAATCATACACAACTTCATTGATGAGTGGTTTGATACACCCAATATCAGCTTCGATGATCTGCAGCTGCCCATTGGCCTCAGCGTCGCCTTCCAAGGCGCTATTGCTTCAGAACTTGCAATTGCCCAGCGCATTGTTGAACTGAAGTAGAAGATTGATTTTGAAAAGGCTCAGTTCAAGCAGAATATGGCCAAGCTCAGCGTCCAAGAAGTCAAGGACTTCAAGGTCATGTTGCACGAGTTGAAGGAAAACTTTTTGAAGAAACGTGCAGAAGCTCAGGGTTCGCGGGAGCGAGTGAAGACTTTGGCTGATCGCTGTGTGCAGGCCTACAATGAGGCCGAGAAGCGCAAGGCACTTGGGCGTCCCGGCATCGACCCCGGGATGGCCGCGAAGAAAAAGAAGAAGCCCGCTGTGGCTGAACAAGAGACACCAAGGCAAGAAGCTGTTTCGATTGTCTTCCCCACTGCTAAGACTGGCTCGAAGCCAAAGCACCGGTCAACCGCTTCAGAGCTCAAGAAGACACGGACAGCCGAAGCTGAAGCAAGGAAGAGGAAACACCCTGAAGCCTCTCCTTCTGACCCCACCATCAAGAAGCGCAAGACCAAGAAATCTCGGGCTGCTCCCACAGAGCCCTTGATAGTTGAACCCCTCTCCGTCCGCTATCCTGACGAAGATCGTCAGTTGACAGTGCATGAGCCTGCTTTCACAGAGGCTCCGCACGCTGAAGACATTCCAACAGCCGACCCCAACGCTGCTGAAGACATTGGTCTCCAAGACAATGTACAAGGTGATGCAGCCCTTCCTCAGCTTGAGACAAGCGAAATGATCAGCATTGGTCATCCATTGACACCAATCACACAAGATGCATCGTGGGCAGATCGCCCACAGGAGGAAGAGAATGAGCCCCAGCCCACTGCAACTCCACCGGCGTCGCCTACATTCCGTAGGCTTCGCAAAGGGCCAAGGGCGCAGGCTGCTGACGACATTCCGGCCGCATCAGCCGAAGAACATGAAGAAGAACCTCAAGCTCCATCTCCCCCGCACCAACAAGAAGCAGTCTTCAAGGAGAACGTACCTGAATCCATCCCTCTCACCACACGTGTTGAGGCTGAAAACCTTGAGGCTGCCACCACCAACACTGAAGCTACTGCATCTGAACCTTTTGTGCCTGAGTCTGCTGCCGGTCCACAGTTCAACTATCATGTTGCGCACAGGCCCCAGGTCCAGAAGCCGATCCCACGACTGCCAAGGTTCCCAGGTCCTGCATCAACTCCTGGCTCCTTTAATGTCAATAGCTTCAGGGCAGATAACACGTTCTTCAATAGCTCCAAGAACCCTTATTCAAGGGAACGGATTGTATCAGATAGGTTCTGGAGCTACCCACAACGCAGCTACTATTCATGCATCCTATACAACCAAGGCCGTATCTTTCATCACCAGCGCCTTGAGGTTGAAGCTGTTGTTGGTCTGCCTGGTCTGAAAGAAGCACTGGATTGCTTCAAGCAAGTGGGTCTGCTGCCGTTTATCACCGATGAAGAGCACTGGAATGAAGAGCTTCTGCTCCAGTTCTATGCCACACTACATATCAAAGGCTACAACAGAGATCCGAAGACTTGGGTCCTGGAGTGGATGACCGGCAATGTCCATCATGAAGCCAATGCATTCGATATCATTGAGCTTACTGGCCTACCCACTCCTGGCGAACTCTTCGAAGAAGGCTGCCAACTCCATGCTGAAGCAATTGAGAGCATATTCCAGCGACCTGAGCCAAATATGAGTCAGATGCTCTCAATGATGAAGCCATTGCCTCTTGATGCACCTTATCCAACTGAGTTCTTCGTTGAAGACTTAGAGTACCTGCCCAGAACTATATATCACATCGTCAGGCGGACTCTATGGCCCATTAAGGGGCACTCTCCATATGCCAAGGTTGAAGGTGCCATGAAGACTCTCATCTTCTGTATCCTGCATGGCAAATGCTTCAACGCACAGGATCTCTTTATACGCCAACTTGCAGCGTCTGGCTCAGATCTCTTTGGTTTGAAGATTTATGCTCCTTGGGTTATGAGGCTGATCAAGCTTCACTCTACTATCTCCTATCAGCCCTCAGCCCGCAACCATAGGATCTTCTTATCCGATGTGGACACCTCTGCTGAAGCAATATATCCTGAGCCTGCCAAGCAACCATTAAGTCTTTAGAATGCAGAACACCAGAGCTTCACTCAGAATGATAAAGGTGTTGAAGCCATCTCAAGAGTGTATCCAATGGCTGGCACCACACGTGCCCCTGCATCAACTGAAGCCACTGACAGCACAGCTGCCAGAGACCCAAGAAACGCGCTCGTACACTCAATGACCGAGAACTTCTTGTGGCTCTTCACCAAAAGCAAGATAGGCATCACGACTGGCTCAAAAGGCAGATGAGAAGTATCATGCAAGACGTCAATCGCATCAGAAATTTGGCCACCAAGAATGCATTCGTCGCACATGAAACCTGTCGCCGCACTTGGAAAGGCCTCACCATGATGTGCACTGAAGCTGAACTTCAAGAGGATGGCTTCAGAGAGAGATTCCAGTTTGACTCCACACCCCCCAGAAGAGCTGTGCTGCGCGGAACTCCGCCCCTTGAAGATTCAGAGTTCTCTTCCTCTGCTGCCACCGTGACTGGAAAAATCATTGAGGAAGAAGACGGCGCTACATCACCACCACCTTATTCAGCGCGCGTCGACCCTGCACCAAGCTCTTCAGGACCACCAAACGCCTCCACCGACCCTGCTGCGCCTGGGAACGCGTAGAAAACTCTATGTCTTCAAACCTTTTTGGTCATCACTGACAAAAGGGGGAGAAGCATATGATGTTTATAGTCTTCAAGCGGGTCAATAATATGGGCGGGTGCTTTATATTTTGCATTTTGCTTCGTGCTTACAACTCTCGTTTTGCTACATTTGGTTCTTTGAGTTGTAACACTTAAACTTGATGGTCGTCTGCTACTTGTTTGCCACTATGTTTTTGCGAAGATAAATTTCGCATGTACGACGATAATTTCCGCACTTATATCATTTCGCAGACGTCCATTTTTCATTATGCATGGTGGATTGTCATCATAAGTTGAAGTGGATTCCCATAAGTACAACCTGCCATGTGCATTTGCGTTCCAGAAGCAAATTACTTATATGCACATCTTCAGGGAGAGCCCTTGCAGCTTATGAAGACAATTCATTTACAATTTCACAAATTATATTCCCCGTTGAAAACTTCAACTAGTTTGTCATCAATCACCAAAAAGGGGGAGATTGTAAGTGCATCTAGTGCCACCCCTAGTTGGTTTTGGAGTATTGACGACAAACCTAGTTGAGGGACTAATGTGTTTGTGAGAATTGCAGGATAACACAGGTAGAAATCCCTCATTGATTCGGTTTAGCTACCAGAGATGACCCCTAAAAATGTACGAAGACATTGAAGACAATGGTGGTTTATGAAGACATTCATGTTGAAGACAATGACATGTGAAGACTCCCTATGAAGCTTATGGAACTCGAAGACTTAGATCCTTCGTAGTTTTACTTCATTCATGTTGTGTCATAGGAACCACCGTACTGTTAAGTGGGGTCCAAGAGAACCAGTCAGGATGACTGAAGTGATGCCTAATTCAAATCCTATGTCTTCGAGTGAAGACAATGAGAGAAAATCTTGTCCAGAGTCAGACAAGTCAGCTTTACTTGTAGCCCAAGTAAAGTTGCCGTGTGAGTTCGAAATTCGACCATTGATACACGTGTCAGTTCCTTAGTGACCCAGGGTCATTTCGGACAAATCAGGTCGGGTTGCCAAGTGGCTATAAATAGTCCGCCCCTACAACCATAAACGGTTGGCTGCTCAGATTTCAGTGCACGGCTTTTGTCGTTTGAGAGCAACCCACCTCGAAGCCTTTGAGAGAAAATCCCTAGCGAGGAGAAAAGCCCTAACCACCCAGAGCCAGAGTAATTGGGCATCACTTAAGTCTTCTTGTCTGAGTGATCTGAAGACTTATTACACTTGAGGGCTGTGCATCCTCCAGCCGGTTAGGCGTCGCGTTCTGAGCATCCAAGAGAAATTGTGGATTGCCGGTGAACGAAGTCTGTGAAGGTTTGGGAGTCTACCTTGAAGACTTACCAGAGTGATTGGGCGAGGTCTGTGTGACCTTAGCTCAAGGAGAAAACGGTGAGGACTGGGTGTCCTGAGCTGCGTGTTCAGGACTGGGTGTCCGGGACTATGTGTCCTTTGGTTTAAATACCTAGCCGCTCCAACCAGACGTACAGTTGTCACAGCAACTGGAACTGGTCCAACAAATCATTGTCTTCAGCGTGTCACTGGTTTCATCGTCACCTCCCTTTACTTACCATTACACATTGTGAAGCCATTGCATGCTTGCTTTATCTTCTGTCTTCACAACTTGACTGTATGATTTGTTTGGCTTCATAACTTCTTCCTATCTGATCCTCATTACACTGAAGCTGTTTGTCACTGTGCTTTCACTATATTGTATACTTGACCATGGCTTGCCTTGTGTAATCTAACTTCCGCTGCATAGTGATAGGCTTGTCCTTTCTGTTTGTCTTCATAACTTCCACGTTTTGAAGACTTTCATAAAAATCGCTTATTCACCCCCCCTCTAGTCGATATAACGCACTTTCAGGTACGCAACGATGATAAGTGTTTTTTTCATAATTAAGCATGACTTCAACTATTTCAACGTGTAATTTTCATCTTTTACAATTCGAGTATAGTTTATCCCATGCCATGCAAGACGCTATGTCTTGGAGAGGATGGATTTTGAAGACCATGAAAATTTTGAAACGAAGAAAATTCACCTAAGGACCCATCATGATGTAGATTTTGCAGTAAAGTTGTATAATGCTGAGAGCGTAACCCATTTTGGTTGCAAAAATTGGGAAGCATTTTGCAAATTGTATGGTTTTGATGAGGGTATGCTTGTCACCATGGATCTTGGTGATCCTGAAATCGAGCAAGACAATATGGACATTTGGGTCCTTGTTGATACGCCTCCAGTTCTACCGCTATGTGAGTTTCTCAAACATAGTTAATTATTAACTAATTTATTTGTTCATTTCAAAATAGTTGACAGCTTATTTCCATTGACAGCTTATTTTGAAGTATCAAAGAATGTGCAGAAGATGGTAGATAGAACTTACTACACCGATGGTGCTGAGTTAACTTACAAGGAGAAAACTCATCTGGTTGGATTTTGTAATGATCTTGAGAATTACAATCTACAATCGAACTCCTCAACATTATGGTCAAGACGTGCCACTAGTGCACGTGTTGAACTACGGTAACTACCATGGAGATACCGTGGTAAGTTTTTTTACTATTACGACATCCGTGCATCTTTTTGCATACTTCTAAAACTAGTATATCATTGCTAACTACGAAGTTATTACTATGTTTTTCAACAGAGAATCCCAGAGGATTGTGTGCCTCATTTGATGTATCAGAATGGCGGCAGCCTTCGTGTTTTGAACATATATCCAGGTCATCCTACGAATCTCAACTGTCCATACCGGATTTTTAAAAGAAGTGGAGACATGACAATCAAATGATGGAAAAAATGTATGGACAGTCGTAAGGAGCTTCTTGGAAGCAAAAGGAAGCGAGGCGCAAGAATTGGAGACAGGATGATCTCCATTCTTCATAATGGAGAGTCAGGGTCTATATTGTTTTATGCTATTTTACCTTAAGTGTGTTTAGGTCCTACTTGATACTGATGATCATGTGCTAAGAACAATTATGTAGGGTTGGGTTCGATGACTATGAGGATGATGATCGTATGACTTATTATTAATAACGAGTAGAAGTTGTATGATGATGCTTGATTAATTAGTAGGACTTGTTATTATATATGATGATGTATGATGCGAGCATGCATGAGTTATTATATATATATATCTGCGGGTGAAATGAACATAACAGTAGCGTAGGTAAACCAAGGATGAAGATATAAGAGAGGACACTTCTCTCTATTAGCTAGCTAATAACAACCTAAAAATAACCCCCTAAACTCGTAAAACAACCACTTTTTTTTTAAAAAAAAAAGAAAAACCTCAGCTCCAGCCAGTTGCTGACGCGTGGAAGCCTTTTGGTCCCGGTTTATGTCATCAACCGGGACCAAAGGCCCCCCTGCTTGGGCTGCCGGCAGCGGCCACGTGGAGGCCCATCTGTCCCGGTTCTGGTTTGAACCGGGACTAAAGGGGGGACGTATTAGTAACGACCCTTTAGTCCCGTTCATGAACCGGGACTAAAGGCCCTTATGAATCGGGACAAAAGGGCGGTTTTCTACTAGTGATATGTATGTGATGTATCTCAGATTCGGAGTTTGGATCTTACCTAGATGATGAAATATGAGTTGCAATACACTTGGATAGTTTGTATCAGACAGACCCTTCTGTTGCCCTGTGTTCTCCACCTACTGAGGCGTCGGTGGCATGGATGGGATGTGCTGCTGAACATGGATGGGATGGGAATGCTTTGCTCACCTTGATGCCTTTCCTCCAAATCCAGTTCAAAAAGGCGATGATGAGCCATCAGGTTCAATGTTGATGCCCTGCGCTTTCATAGCGGTGAGTGCGGGTGGATGCGTGACCATCATGGCCAAGGAGGAGAAGCTGCGGAGCTGAGAGCTTTGGTGTCGTGGGTCTGACTGAATTTGGTGGTTCACTTCTCTCAAGTGTCAAGACTCAAGACTACTTTTATCTTTGATGAGACCCATTCGGCGACTGTACCAGACGAAGAAGCTTTGATATATATAGCAGCCTGTGTGCAAGTTGATTGCAATGAACATGTCATGTTAATTGAATGCATGCCGTTTTACCCTTTACTACTCAAAGAGTAATTTTATTAGTAGATAGAAAAGACTACAGCCAGGGATTTTGAGACATAACAACACCTAAATTAAAATTTCAAATTCCACACTTCATCCTAGTTACTAATAAAATACTATCCCTTCCTCCCTTTGTTTGAAGCTTGCAGCCTTTCTCTAATTTCTTGAATGGGAGCAATGGTAGGCTGGGGCCGGAGCCACAAATTTACCCCGTCCGCTCCAGATCCGTGGCGCAACCACTCCACGAGTTTTACCACACCATTGATGAAGTTGTACCTAAACACGCAGGTCCCAAACACGAAGTAGGCACACCCGCCGTCCATGCCTAGCTCTGTGGCGTTCACGGAGAAGCTGGCCGGGGAACCAAGGAATAGAACACGGTCACTCAAGCTCCGTCCTTCTCTCTCCACCCACCGCATCTTGTCGTCCCCATTCGTTTCTTCCAGCGCCTCCAATTCCACCAAGAGTGTGCCCGACGAGAGATCATCAATGACCTGCCAACCTTGCTCGTGTAGAACGAATGCTGATATAAGCTCACCACTGGATTCCAAAAGGTACGTGCCATCACAGATGTAGTCTCTTCTATTGATTGCATTCAACTTTGGCACTAACTTGTCGCATGCGCGCACATAAATCTTGCTATTGTGACACGCTACGTCCAAAAGCCTATCTCTTGGCACATCTAGCTCCTTCAGCGTGATGCTCCATGCCGCATCACCAGGAGGCATGGTGGCCGCCGTTAGGATCATCGTGTGTTGTTGTCGAATACACGTGTATAGGAAAACGGTGCCATCACCATAGATGATGCCACGAGGATTACCACGGGGATCCTTCCAAAGTTGTTTCGTCTTATCATCAGCATTCTCTGGAAGCTGAGACATCAGGGTGATGTCCCCTGTCTGAAGATTTACGAGTTTTGGCTGGGTACTCCACGTGAAGATCCATCTAGGTCCGCCCACGGTGGACTCAAGGCGGACATGCGGCGCAGGGCGATGATGGAATCCAAAGAGATCACGGTCTCGTATTCACGTAGAGCCACCGGAGTCCTTTTAATCTTCTTTTTTTAATTTAGGGAAGGAGTCTTTTTATCGTTGTCTGTTCTTATTATTGTTTCTCTCGCAGCCCATATTAATCCTTCTGGCCCAATCGTTTTCAATCACATTCACTCCTACACTGGGGCCTATACATGGGCCAGCTTAAATAGCTTCATATTTTTTAATCATGAAAACTCTTTTATTTATGTTTTGAAAAACATATACATATGTAAATAAATGTTCATGCATGTGAAAATTTGCTCACCACGTGTTTTGAAAAAAACCCATAAGTTTTAGAAGAGTTTATGTAATTTAAAAAGTTGTATTTCACTAAAATGATAATGTGTTCAAAAGAGTTAAATGTTTTCTTAATTTATGGTTTGAAAGAAAAAAATCATTTTCTTATGAAAAAATCATGGACGGCTCAATCTATGTTCATGACGATAACAAAATACTTGTGTGTCTAAAAAGACAAAAACAAAGAGATAGAGAAACTGATAATAAAACAAAAAATGGAAAGAAGACAAGAAAAGGTAAAAAAAAATTGAATTGGCGGGTCCATGGTCGTCGAGGGGGTGCACATTGTAGTGGCTATCCCTCTTCATAATAGGTGTCTATTAAGAGCCCTCTGCAAGCTTTGCCAATTCTGGCCGTAGGATCCAATACGGGTAAAAGGGGATGCACATTTCGAAGGTGGCTGCAGCATTTAATTTGTGCAATAAAAATATCATGGTTAGATGTAAATATTCAGGTCTGGTTCATTTTAATCAGATGGAGAGATGATGCATTTTTGCACTGACTAACAAGCAACTCCTCTGCGCAGGTGATATAAGCCCCAAATAACAAAAGGTGTAGCGGACAGCCATTTGTCATCGAAAACTAGGGGTGGAAACGGATCGGATGCGGATCGGATAGTGCTCTTATCACTTCCATTTTCATATTTTCAAAACGAATATGAATCCGAATACGGATGTTATCGGATACGGATGCGGCTCGGATATTATTCGAGTACGGATACGTATCGGATATTTTCTTGATTCGGAACGGATACGAATAATATCAACATATTGCTTAAATATATTAGTCGATAGCTATGTGACCTGAAATAATCAACTTGTGACATACAATAAGTCAGTAGCAAAAAAAAACATACAATAAGTCAATGATAAATAGGTTTATGAATAAATACTATTATAATGCATAATCATTTATAAGCTTAATCATATAAAGAGTAAAATTTGACCACTTATTTGGCTTTTATGTTGGATAATTAGAATATTGGGTCCAAAATTTTGAAAATTACCTCTCATAATCTTATTCGGATACGGATATATCCACTTCCATATCCATATTTGTGTAAAAATCTCCTACCATATTTTATTTTTTATTTGTTTAATAAATTCGGATACGGATAATTTCCATTTTCATTTTGGTTCGGATGCGGATGTTTCGGATACGAATAGGCATTTTCTCGAATACGAATATCGGATATTTCGGATTATCCGCTACCACTTTCCACCCCTATCGAAAACTGGTGCTGCAGAGGTACTAAGGCATTTTATTCATGGCTTAGTGTGACTGCACTCCGGCAATCCAAAAGTCATGGATTACATTATAGTTCGGCCTTTGTTCTGGTAGAGGTTTACACTTGGTGCCAAAATAAATGAACATTTTTTAAGGGCATTACATTGAGAAGAATATAATTTGTCTAAAAAAATGAAGGGTGGAAAATGCACAAAAAATTGGCGTGATAGTTCGGCCTTTGTTCTGGTAGAGGTTTACACTTGGTGCCAAAATAAATGAACATTTTTTAAGGGCATTACATTGAGAAGAATATAATTTGTCTAAAAAATGAAGGGTGGAAAATGCACAAAAAATTGGCGTGGTTGGGGACTTGAACCCAAGACCATGTGGGTTTGTGGCCACACTAGTAACCGCTAGGATAGATGGAAAGACTTTGACATGTGTAGGGAAGGAAGGTATACATAGTGAGACTGTGAATGTTTGCACACGCGTGAGAGTGGTTTTCCTTTGTTTTGCACTGAAATTTTGAAGGGTTGAAAACGTACGTACGCACTGCCACATGATTTTGGTTAGAGTGGCACTTGGTTTAGGGTTAGAGTGGCATTTGGTTTAGGATTTAAAAGGAATAAATTTGCATGTTAGGTCATGATTTTTTTTTTGAATGAAAGAGAGGGCTTCTCACCCCCTTCATTTTCATTAATGAAAATCACAAATTCTCGAACTTCATGACTTGATTTAGGGAAGAAATGATATGTTTGGGCACGAACATTTTTTAACACACATAATTAACTTAGATAAGATGCAACACACTGTACCCTTACATTAGGCAATAATAACTTGGACCCATAAGTTCACGGACACGACACGGCACGCATGACATAGAAAAGCAACAAAATAAAAACGATAAAACTAAAACATGATGAGCTTGACTCCGGGCTCGCACCCCTTCTTGAACACCTTCATCTTGACCTCCTTCTTCCAACTTGGCCGCGCGCCCCTTCAACACCGTCTTCAACTTCACACCTCCTCCTCGTCGTAGGGAAGGGAGTGCATCTGGCCTGGAGTGGGGAAGATGATCTCGTAGTTGGTGTAGATGTTGTACACCGTGAAGAAGATGGCCTCGCAGCCGCACCAAAAGACTTGGCCGAGGAGCTCGCGCGCGTCAAACGGGTTGGTGAAGGTGACCGTGAGCAGTAGGAGGATGCCGCCGCGGTCACGAACCTCGTTGAGGGTGAACATCCTAGGCGAGCCCCATGGGAGGTGGTCATAGCTGGCTCTGAGGAAGGCGCGGGTGAGTTCGACGGAACCCGTCCACCTTGAAGTCGCCCACACGGAGCTCCTTCTCCACGAGCACGCCCAGTGGGTAGCGCAGCTCCGGCACGACAGGCAGACGGTTGAATGTCGGCCCGTTGAACTGCATCTTCACTTGGTTCTTGGAGAGGGCTTGGTCGCTTGGGTGTTTGAAGTTGCAGAGAATGGATCGGATCTGGCTTGCGGGTGGGAGAGGAAGAAAGGCACCCCATTTATAGGATCAGACTTTGGAGATCGGCATCGTCGCCGCAGTAGCAGGCATTCACGTGTCGCATGCAGCGCTACACTGTGCTTGGGGTACCTTCATGGGGACGAGGACGCCCTGACCAATGATGGAGCTTCATGGGTGCCAAAGGGGGCCATTTAACACACATAATTAACTTAGATAAGATGCAACACACTGTACCCTTACATTAGGCAATAATAACTTGGACCCATAAGTTCACGGACATGACACGGCACGCATGACATAGAAAAGCAACAAAATAAAAACGATAAAACTAAAACATGATGAGCTTGACTCCGGGCTCGCACCCCTTCTTGAACACCTTCATCTTGACCTCCTTCTTCCACCTTGGCCGCGCGCCCCTTCAACACCGTCTTCAACTTCACACCTCCTCCTCGTCGTAGGGAAGGGAGTGCATCTGGCCTGGAGTGGGGAAGATGATCTCGTAGTTGGTGTAGATGTTGTACACCGTGAAGAAGATGACCTCGCAGCCGCACCAAAAGACTTGGCCGAGGAGCTCGCGCGCGTCAAACGGGTTGGTGAAGGTGACCGTGAGCAGTAGGAGGATGCCGCCGCGGTCACGAACCTCGTTGAGGGTGAACATCCTAGGCGAGCCCCATGGGAGGTGGTCATAGCTGGCTCTGAGGAAGGCGCGGGTGAGTTCGACGGAACCCGTCCACCTTGAAGTCGCCCACACGGAGCTCCTTCTCCACGAGCACGCCCAGTGGGTAGCGCAGCTCCGGCACGACAGGCAGACGGTTGAATGTCGGCCCGTTGAACTGCATCTTCACTTGGTTCTTGGAGAGGGCTTGGTCGCTTGGGTGTTTGAAGTTGCAGAGAATGGATCGGATCTGGCTTGCGGGTGGGAGAGGAAGAGAGGCACCCCATTTATAGGATCAGACTTTGGAGATCGGCATCGTCGCCGCAGTAGCAGGCATTCACGTGTCGCATGCAGCGCTACACTGTGCTTGGGGTACCTTCATGGGGACGAGGACGCCCTGACCAATGATGGAGCTTCATGGGTGCCAAAGGGGGCCATTTAACACACATAATTAACTTAGATAAGATGCAACACACTGTACCCTTACATTAGGCAATAATAACTTGGACCCATAAGTTCACGGACACGACACGGCACGCATGACATAGAAAAGCAACAAAATAAAAACGATAAAACTAAAACATGATGAGCTTGACTCCGGGCTCGCACCCCTTCTTGAACACCTTCATCTTGACCTCCTTCTTCCACCTTGGCCGCGCGCCCCTTCAACACCGTCTTCAACTTCACACCTCCTCCTCGTCGTAGGGAAGGGAGTGCATCTGGCCTGGAGTGGGGAAGATGATCTCGTAGTTGGTGTAGATGTTGTACACCGTGAAGAAGATGGCCTCGCAGCCGCACCAAAAGACTTGGCCGAGGAGCTCGCGCGCGTCAAACGGGTTGGTGAAGGTGACCGTGAGCAGTAGGAGGATGCCGCCGCGGTCACGAACCTCGTTGAGGGTGAACATCCTAGGCGAGCCCCATGGGAGGTGGTCATAGCTGGCTCTGAGGAAGGCGCGGGTGAGTTCGACGGAACCCGTCCACCTTGAAGTCGCCCACACGGAGCTCCTTCTCCACGAGCACGCCCAGTGGGTAGCGCAGCTCCGGCACGACAGGCAGACGGTTGAATGTCGGCCCGTTGAACTGCATCTTCACTTGGTTCTTGGAGAGGGCTTGGTCGCTTGGGTGTTTGAAGTTGCAGAGAATGGATCGGATCTGGCTTGCGGGTGGGAGAGGAAGAGAGGCACCCCATTTATAGGATCAGACTTTGGAGATCGGCATCGTCGCCGCAGTAGCAGGCATTCACGTGTCGCATGCAGCGCTACACTGTGCTTGGGGTACCTTCATGGGGACGAGGACGCCCTGACCAATGATGGAGCTTCATGGGTGCCAAAGGGGGCCATTTAACACACATAATTAACTTAGATAAGATGCAACACACTGTACCCTTACATTAGGCAATAATAACTTGGACCCATAAGTTCACGGACACGACACGGCACGCATGACATAGAAAAGCAACAAAATAAAAACGATAAAACTAAAACATGATGAGCTTGACTCCGGGCTCGCACCCCTTCTTGAACACCTTCATCTTGACCTCCTTCTTCCACCTTGGCCGCGCGCCCCTTCAACACCGTCTTCAACTTCACACCTCCTCCTCGTCGTAGGGAAGGGAGTGCATCTGGCCTGGAGTGGGGAAGATGATCTCGTAGTTGGTGTAGATGTTGTACACCGTGAAGAAGATGGCCTCGCAGCCGCACCAAAAGACTTGGCCGAGGAGCTCGCGCGCGTCAAACGGGTTGGTGAAGGTGACCGTGAGCAGTAGGAGGATGCCGCCGCGGTCACGAACCTCGTTGAGGGTGAACATCCTAGGCGAGCCCCATGGGAGGTGGTCATAGCTGGCTCTGAGGAAGGCGCGGGTGAGTTCGACGGAACCCGTCCACCTTGAAGTCGCCCACACGGAGCTCCTTCTCCACGAGCACGCCCAGTGGGTAGCGCAGCTCCGGCACGACAGGCAGACGGTTGAATGTCGGCCCGTTGAACTGCATCTTCACTTGGTTCTTGGAGAGGGCTTGGTCGCTTGGGTGTTTGAAGTTGCAGAGAATGGATCGGATCTGGCTTGCGGGTGGGAGAGGAAGAGAGGCACCCCATTTATAGGATCAGACTTTGGAGATCGGCATCGTCGCCGCAGTAGCAGGCATTCACGTGTCGCATGCAGCGCTACACTGTGCTTGGGGTACCTTCATGGGGACGAGGACGCCCTGACCAATGATGGAGCTTCATGGGTGCCAAAGGGGGCCATTTAACACACATAATTAACTTAGATAAGATGCAACACACTGTACCCTTACATTAGGCAATAATAACTTGGACCCATAAGTTCACGGACACGACACGGCACGCATGACATAGAAAAGCAACAAAATAAAAACGATAAAACTAAAACATGATGAGCTTGACTCCGGGCTCGCACCCCTTCTTGAACACCTTCATCTTGACCTCCTTCTTCCACCTTGGCCGCGCGCCCCTTCAACACCGTCTTCAACTTCACACCTCCTCCTCGTCGTAGGGAAGGGAGTGCATCTGGCCTGGAGTGGGGAAGATGATCTCGTAGTTGGTGTAGATGTTGTACACCGTGAAGAAGATGGCCTCGCAGCCGCACCAAAAGACTTGGCCGAGGAGCTCGCGCGCGTCAAACGGGTTGGTGAAGGTGACCGTGAGCAGTAGGAGGATGCCGCCGCGGTCACGAACCTCGTTGAGGGTGAACATCCTAGGCGAGCCCCATGGGAGGTGGTCATAGCTGGCTCTGAGGAAGGCGCGGGTGAGTTCGACGGAACCCGTCCACCTTGAAGTCGCCCACACGGAGCTCCTTCTCCACGAGCACGCCCAGTGGGTAGCGCAGCTCCGGCACGACAGGCAGACGGTTGAATGTCGGCCCGTTGAACTGCATCTTCACTTGGTTCTTGGAGAGGGCTTGGTCGCTTGGGTGTTTGAAGTTGCAGAGAATGGATCGGATCTGGCTTGCGGGTGGGAGAGGAAGAGAGGCACCCCATTTATAGGATCAGACTTTGGAGATCGGCATCGTCGCCGCAGTAGCAGGCATTCACGTGTCGCATGCAGCGCTACACTGTGCTTGGGGTACCTTCATGGGGACGAGGACGCCCTGACCAATGATGGAGCTTCATGGGTGCCAAAGGGGGCCATTTAACACACATAATTAACTTAGATAAGATGCAACACACTGTACCCTTACATTAGGCAATAATAACTTGGACCCATAAGTTCACGGACACGACACGGCACGCATGACATAGAAAAGCAACAAAATAAAAACGATAAAACTAAAACATGATGAGCTTGACTCCGGGCTCGCACCCCTTCTTGAACACCTTCATCTTGACCTCCTTCTTCCACCTTGGCCGCGCGCCCCTTCAACACCGTCTTCAACTTCACACCTCCTCCTCGTCGTAGGGAAGGGAGTGCATCTGGCCTGGAGTGGGGAAGATGATCTCGTAGTTGGTGTAGATGTTGTACACCGTGAAGAAGATGGCCTCGCAGCCGCACCAAAAGACTTGGCCGAGGAGCTCGCGCGCGTCAAACGGGTTGGTGAAGGTGACCGTGAGCAGTAGGAGGATGCCGCCGCGGTCACGAACCTCGTTGAGGGTGAACATCCTAGGCGAGCCCCATGGGAGGTGGTCATAGCTGGCTCTGAGGAAGGCGCGGGTGAGTTCGACGGAACCCGTCCACCTTGAAGTCGCCCACACGGAGCTCCTTCTCCACGAGCACGCCCAGTGGGTAGCGCAGCTCCGGCACGACAGGCAGACGGTTGAATGTCGGCCCGTTGAACTGCATCTTCACTTGGTTCTTGGAGAGGGCTTGGTCGCTTGGGTGTTTGAAGTTGCAGAGAATGGATCGGATCTGGCTTGCGGGTGGGAGAGGAAGAGAGGCACCCCATTTATAGGATCAGACTTTGGAGATCGGCATCGTCGCCGCAGTAGCAGGCATTCACGTGTCGCATGCAGCGCTACACTGTGCTTGGGGTACCTTCATGGGGACGAGGACGCCCTGACCAATGATGGAGCTTCATGGGTGCCAAAGGGGGCCATTTAACACACATAATTAACTTAGATAAGATGCAACACACTGTACCCTTACATTAGGCAATAATAACTTGGACCCATAAGTTCACGGACACGACACGGCACGCATGACATAGAAAAGCAACAAAATAAAAACGATAAAACTAAAACATGATGAGCTTGACTCCGGGCTCGCACCCCTTCTTGAACACCTTCATCTTGACCTCCTTCTTCCACCTTGGCCGCGCGCCCCTTCAACACCGTCTTCAACTTCACACCTCCTCCTCGTCGTAGGGAAGGGAGTGCATCTGGCCTGGAGTGGGGAAGATGATCTCGTAGTTGGTGTAGATGTTGTACACCGTGAAGAAGATGGCCTCGCAGCCGCACCAAAAGACTTGGCCGAGGAGCTCGCGCGCGTCAAACGGGTTGGTGAAGGTGACCGTGAGCAGTAGGAGGATGCCGCCGCGGTCACGAACCTCGTTGAGGGTGAACATCCTAGGCGAGCCCCATGGGAGGTGGTCATAGCTGGCTCTGAGGAAGGCGCGGGTGAGTTCGACGGAACCCGTCCACCTTGAAGTCGCCCACACGGAGCTCCTTCTCCACGAGCACGCCCAGTGGGTAGCGCAGCTCCGGCACGACAGGCAGACGGTTGAATGTCGGCCCGTTGAACTGCATCTTCACTTGGTTCTTGGAGAGGGCTTGGTCGCTTGGGTGTTTGAAGTTGCAGAGAATGGATCGGATCTGGCTTGCGGGTGGGAGAGGAAGAGAGGCACCCCATTTATAGGATCAGACTTTGGAGATCGGCATCGTCGCCGCAGTAGCAGGCATTCACGTGTCGCATGCAGCGCTACACTGTGCTTGGGGTACCTTCATGGGGACGAGGACGCCCTGACCAATGATGGAGCTTCATGGGTGCCAAAGGGGGCCATTTAACACACATAATTAACTTAGATAAGATGCAACACACTGTACCCTTACATTAGGCAATAATAACTTGGACCCATAAGTTCACGGACACGACACGGCACGCATGACATAGAAAAGCAACAAAATAAAAACGATAAAACTAAAACATGATGAGCTTGACTCCGGGCTCGCACCCCTTCTTGAACACCTTCATCTTGACCTCCTTCTTCCACCTTGGCCGCGCGCCCCTTCAACACCGTCTTCAACTTCACACCTCCTCCTCGTCGTAGGGAAGGGAGTGCATCTGGCCTGGAGTGGGGAAGATGATCTCGTAGTTGGTGTAGATGTTGTACACCGTGAAGAAGATGGCCTCGCAGCCGCACCAAAAGACTTGGCCGAGGAGCTCGCGCGCGTCAAACGGGTTGGTGAAGGTGACCGTGAGCAGTAGGAGGATGCCGCCGCGGTCACGAACCTCGTTGAGGGTGAACATCCTAGGCGAGCCCCATGGGAGGTGGTCATAGCTGGCTCTGAGGAAGGCGCGGGTGAGTTCGACGGAACCCGTCCACCTTGAAGTCGCCCACACGGAGCTCCTTCTCCACGAGCACGCCCAGTGGGTAGCGCAGCTCCGGCACGACAGGCAGACGGTTGAATGTCGGCCCGTTGAACTGCATCTTCACTTGGTTCTTGGAGAGGGCTTGGTCGCTTGGGTGTTTGAAGTTGCAGAGAATGGATCGGATCTGGCTTGCGGGTGGGAGAGGAAGAGAGGCACCCCATTTATAGGATCAGACTTTGGAGATCGGCATCGTCGCCGCAGTAGCAGGCATTCACGTGTCGCATGCAGCGCTACACTGTGCTTGGGGTACCTTCATGGGGACGAGGACGCCCTGACCAATGATGGAGCTTCATGGGTGCCAAAGGGGGCCATTTAACACACATAATTAACTTAGATAAGATGCAACACACTGTACCCTTACATTAGGCAATAATAACTTGGACCCATAAGTTCACGGACACGACACGGCACGCATGACATAGAAAAGCAACAAAATAAAAACGATAAAACTAAAACATGATGAGCTTGACTCCGGGCTCGCACCCCTTCTTGAACACCTTCATCTTGACCTCCTTCTTCCACCTTGGCCGCGCGCCCCTTCAACACCGTCTTCAACTTCACACCTCCTCCTCGTCGTAGGGAAGGGAGTGCATCTGGCCTGGAGTGGGGAAGATGATCTCGTAGTTGGTGTAGATGTTGTACACCGTGAAGAAGATGGCCTCGCAGCCGCACCAAAAGACTTGGCCGAGGAGCTCGCGCGCGTCAAACGGGTTGGTGAAGGTGACCGTGAGCAGTAGGAGGATGCCGCCGCGGTCACGAACCTCGTTGAGGGTGAACATCCTAGGCGAGCCCCATGGGAGGTGGTCATAGCTGGCTCTGAGGAAGGCGCGGGTGAGTTCGACGGAACCCGTCCACCTTGAAGTCGCCCACACGGAGCTCCTTCTCCACGAGCACGCCCAGTGGGTAGCGCAGCTCCGGCACGACAGGCAGACGGTTGAATGTCGGCCCGTTGAACTGCATCTTCACTTGGTTCTTGGAGAGGGCTTGGTCGCTTGGGTGTTTGAAGTTGCAGAGAATGGATCGGATCTGGCTTGCGGGTGGGAGAGGAAGAGAGGCACCCCATTTATAGGATCAGACTTTGGAGATCGGCATCGTCGCCGCAGTAGCAGGCATTCACGTGTCGCATGCAGCGCTACACTGTGCTTGGGGTACCTTCATGGGGACGAGGACGCCCTGACCAATGATGGAGCTTCATGGGTGCCAAAGGGGGCCATTTAACACACATAATTAACTTAGATAAGATGCAACACACTGTACCCTTACATTAGGCAATAATAACTTGGACCCATAAGTTCACGGACACGACACGGCACGCATGACATAGAAAAGCAACAAAATAAAAACGATAAAACTAAAACATGATGAGCTTGACTCCGGGCTCGCACCCCTTCTTGAACACCTTCATCTTGACCTCCTTCTTCCACCTTGGCCGCGCGCCCCTTCAACACCGTCTTCAACTTCACACCTCCTCCTCGTCGTAGGGAAGGGAGTGCATCTGGCCTGGAGTGGGGAAGATGATCTCGTAGTTGGTGTAGATGTTGTACACCGTGAAGAAGATGGCCTCGCAGCCGCACCAAAAGACTTGGCCGAGGAGCTCGCGCGCGTCAAACGGGTTGGTGAAGGTGACCGTGAGCAGTAGGAGGATGCCGCCGCGGTCACGAACCTCGTTGAGGGTGAACATCCTAGGCGAGCCCCATGGGAGGTGGTCATAGCTGGCTCTGAGGAAGGCGCGGGTGAGTTCGACGGAACCCGTCCACCTTGAAGTCGCCCACACGGAGCTCCTTCTCCACGAGCACGCCCAGTGGGTAGCGCAGCTCCGGCACGACAGGCAGACGGTTGAATGTCGGCCCGTTGAACTGCATCTTCACTTGGTTCTTGGAGAGGGCTTGGTCGCTTGGGTGTTTGAAGTTGCAGAGAATGGATCGGATCTGGCTTGCGGGTGGGAGAGGAAGAGAGGCACCCCATTTATAGGATCAGACTTTGGAGATCGGCATCGTCGCCGCAGTAGCAGGCATTCACGTGTCGCATGCAGCGCTACACTGTGCTTGGGGTACCTTCATGGGGACGAGGACGCCCTGACCAATGATGGAGCTTCATGGGTGCCAAAGGGGGCCATTTAACACACATAATTAACTTAGATAAGATGCAACACACTGTACCCTTACATTAGGCAATAATAACTTGGACCCATAAGTTCACGGACACGACACGGCACGCATGACATAGAAAAGCAACAAAATAAAAACGATAAAACTAAAACATGATGAGCTTGACTCCGGGCTCGCACCCCTTCTTGAACACCTTCATCTTGACCTCCTTCTTCCACCTTGGCCGCGCGCCCCTTCAACACCGTCTTCAACTTCACACCTCCTCCTCGTCGTAGGGAAGGGAGTGCATCTGGCCTGGAGTGGGGAAGATGATCTCGTAGTTGGTGTAGATGTTGTACACCGTGAAGAAGATGGCCTCGCAGCCGCACCAAAAGACTTGGCCGAGGAGCTCGCGCGCGTCAAACGGGTTGGTGAAGGTGACCGTGAGCAGTAGGAGGATGCCGCCGCGGTCACGAACCTCGTTGAGGGTGAACATCCTAGGCGAGCCCCATGGGAGGTGGTCATAGCTGGCTCTGAGGAAGGCGCGGGTGAGTTCGACGGAACCCGTCCACCTTGAAGTCGCCCACACGGAGCTCCTTCTCCACGAGCACGCCCAGTGGGTAGCGCAGCTCCGGCACGACAGGCAGACGGTTGAATGTCGGCCCGTTGAACTGCATCTTCACTTGGTTCTTGGAGAGGGCTTGGTCGCTTGGGTGTTTGAAGTTGCAGAGAATGGATCGGATCTGGCTTGCGGGTGGGAGAGGAAGAGAGGCACCCCATTTATAGGATCAGACTTTGGAGATCGGCATCGTCGCCGCAGTAGCAGGCATTCACGTGTCGCATGCAGCGCTACACTGTGCTTGGGGTACCTTCATGGGGACGAGGACGCCCTGACCAATGATGGAGCTTCATGGGTGCCAAAGGGGGCCATTTAACACACATAATTAACTTAGATAAGATGCAACACACTGTACCCTTACATTAGGCAATAATAACTTGGACCCATAAGTTCACGGACACGACACGGCACGCATGACATAGAAAAGCAACAAAATAAAAACGATAAAACTAAAACATGATGAGCTTGACTCCGGGCTCGCACCCCTTCTTGAACACCTTCATCTTGACCTCCTTCTTCCACCTTGGCCGCGCGCCCCTTCAACACCGTCTTCAACTTCACACCTCCTCCTCGTCGTAGGGAAGGGAGTGCATCTGGCCTGGAGTGGGGAAGATGATCTCGTAGTTGGTGTAGATGTTGTACACCGTGAAGAAGATGGCCTCGCAGCCGCACCAAAAGACTTGGCCGAGGAGCTCGCGCGCGTCAAACGGGTTGGTGAAGGTGACCGTGAGCAGTAGGAGGATGCCGCCGCGGTCACGAACCTCGTTGAGGGTGAACATCCTAGGCGAGCCCCATGGGAGGTGGTCATAGCTGGCTCTGAGGAAGGCGCGGGTGAGTTCGACGGAACCCGTCCACCTTGAAGTCGCCCACACGGAGCTCCTTCTCCACGAGCACGCCCAGTGGGTAGCGCAGCTCCGGCACGACAGGCAGACGGTTGAATGTCGGCCCGTTGAACTGCATCTTCACTTGGTTCTTGGAGAGGGCTTGGTCGCTTGGGTGTTTGAAGTTGCAGAGAATGGATCGGATCTGGCTTGCGGGTGGGAGAGGAAGAGAGGCACCCCATTTATAGGATCAGACTTTGGAGATCGGCATCGTCGCCGCAGTAGCAGGCATTCACGTGTCGCATGCAGCGCTACACTGTGCTTGGGGTATCTTCATGGGGACGAGGACGCCCTGACCAATGATGGAGCTTCATGGGTGCCAAAGGGGGCCATTGCCCCCCCCCCCCCCCCCCCCCCCGACTCTAGGAAAACTGTTAAGTGTGTCTTAGTGAGCCTGTGTTCTGCTTAGTGAGCTACTACTATTCCGTCAGTAGTAATCTTCGAATATTAGAACAGAGGAGAAAAGGGGAGAGAGAGCGCGCACAAAGCAGAGGAGGAGCATGGCCAAAGGATCCACGGCGGCGGTGGCGGAGGCGGCTGGGTATGTAGATCATCAGTTCCCTTTCCTTCCCTTCCCTTCCCTTTAGTTCATCCGTTGCCACCAGTCACCACTTACTGTTTTGCCCCTTTCGTGCTTCGTTCGTACCAACCAGGCGCATGGCGGCCAAAGGATCCACCAGGCGCAGGGCGGTGCGCCTCCTCGTCGTCGCCGTCCTCCTCCTCCTCCCGGCGCCTCCAGTTGCACAAGGTGAGGGATTCATTCCTCTAGCTGGGCTGTGTGTGGGATGTGCGGCATTTCTCATTCTCAATTTCAATTCCTCCCCCCAGAGGCAGGAAGCCGCCTCGACTCCGTCGGCGCCAGCCACCCGGACAACTGCCTCGACTCCCCGAAGTAGCTTGTGTTCTTTCTACCAAGCCTCAGTTTCTTGCAAGTCTCTAACTAGGCTCTGCTGTAGTGCAACTCTGCAAGATAGCTACATGTTCTAATCAATTTAACCGACATGAAAACATTTCAGAGTGGCGAATGGACTTGCAACCACTCTGCGGAAGATCTGAAGCCATGCGAAGGAAGAAGCAATGGAAACACTGCATAGGCTAGCAGAAACGTAGTCTGGAGTTAGGTGGTATATCTGAAGCTTGTTAGCCTTGTGATGTCACTCAGAAATTTCCACGACGAGTAGGTACATTCATACCGTGTAGTACAAAATATTCTGAACCCTGGCCGGCAAAAGCATAACCATGCCATTTACTTGTACATCTCCCTCCTTGTCAGGAACAAAGAGACTGCATCGTCTGAACAAATCGACACTTGCATGTTGTTAAATGAAGAAACAGACACCTGCCATGCTGTTAACTGAAGAAATCGACACCCAACAGTCAATTGGCGCTAAACCGTGCGGGCTCAACGTTGATCATCCGATCTTCATTTAATGGCAACTTACAGCTTTGTCTGGAGTTATGGCACACCGCCACCCTTGATCGGACATCCAACGGTTCTAAAGACGGGTGCTTTCGCTGTTTGAATCACCTTCACTGTCTCCTTGTTCACCTGCTTTACTTTGTTAGAGTTAAACTTGGTTACATTTCACTGGTTGTAATTCGTACAAAACCCCGGATGTAGCTGAGAGCCCTGGAGCTCATCTTGCTGTACTTAGTTCATTATATATTTCTCTCGTGATCATCCTCTGAAAATATTCACCTAGCTAAAACTTGGTGTGATGTGTGAGTGATTTAGTTTTCTCAACTAGTTGTACCTTGTCACTCCTCTGCTGTTGCTGTGGCTGGCAGATGTACGGAGGGTACGTACCTGCCTTCGTCTGTTGGTGAAATAAATGGCCAGCTTCTTCTTCTCATGTGAGGTAATAAGGCCGGCCCCAGTGAGCTGCAACAAGTACACTAGCTAGCTAACATGTTCTTTAATTATTATGTTATCCGACTTGAAAACGTGTCAGCAAACGGAGGGTGATGAATTGACTTCAACTTATGCACCTTGTTTGGTGCTGCTTTGCCGGGGGGCAAAATGTTTGGCTTATTCTTCTCAACAAAGGAATACTGCTCATCTCATCTCATCTGGGTTGCTTGCTTGCTTGCTTGGAGTAGTATCTGCTGGAAGGTGTCTGTGTTGATTGTTTGCTGCAAGTTTATGAGTTTGAACATCTGCCAAAGGTCGTGCTGTTTTCTGTCTTTGATTTTCCCGACTGTTTTTCTTTTCCCTTTTTTGAACTGTTTCTCCGAGTGTTCTTATAGGTTAACCGACTAAAAACATTTCAGAATTGGCTGCCAAAGAGGGTGATGAATTGACTTGCAGCCAGTCCGTGGAATATATGAAACCATGCCAAGGAACCAGACTGCATCATCTTCTGAAGAAATAAACACTTATCATGCTGTAATTGAAGAAATCGACAGCCAGTGGTTGGTTGGTGCCAAACCGCATGGGCTTGTCGTCGAGAGCCCTGGAGCTCATCTTCCTGTACTTGGGGTAAGCCTTAGCCGCCATGTCCTGGATATCCTTAATTCGCTATATTTTTCTCGCGGTCATCCCGTGACTTCACCTACTTGGTCTCTGCAGATGTAACAAATGGCCAGCTTGTGATTATGTTCTGCCTAGTGAGCTACTACTATTCCGTCAGTAGTAATCTTCGAATATTATGTCGATCGCTTTCGTCTCATTTCCTTCAGTTTGTGAATTAAAGCATGAGGAGGAAGCTCTCTTATATCGATTACTTCAGTTTGTGAATATACATGTTTGCTAGTAAATGCATTTGAACATGATGGAAGTTTTATGATATAAATGTGCTTCTTTAGAAAATAGGAAAAATTATCTTATATATCATGGCAAATTGATTTTTTTTTGTTTCTTTGCAAGGGGTTTCTGGCTTTTTCTCATTTTCCCCTTAGTGTTTTCTGGGTTTGGGAATATTTTTCGTGCAATAGTTGGCAAAGGACCTTTTTTGGTGCAACAGTTGGCAAAGGGCTATGTCTGCCATTTTTTGGTTCGCGCTGACCAGTGTAAGTGCAAAAAGAAGATGCTTAATACTTCCTCCGTCCGAAAATACTTGTCATCAATATGGACAAAAAAGATGTATCTACAACTAAAATACATCTAGATACATCAATGTTTACTCATTTTGGTGACAAGTATTTCCGGACGGAGGGAGTACTAATCTTGTACGGGTCTTTTTGGATGAAAAGAAATTATTGTTTTGTAAGGGAAAGAAACACGGTTTGAAAAATCTCTGATTTTAAAGTAGAGAAATAGTTTTTTTTACAAGGAACACCATGCATTACATCAATTAGTGGTCGCGGTAATATCTCCGGCGACAACACATACATACATCTAGGGGGAGATGAGACAGGCACAAACGTTGGCCATTTGCCCTTGAACCATAACCAGCTAATAGAAAAATAGAATTTTGTTTTAAGGGAAAGTATAAAAAATAGAAAAAGAAGAAGAAGAAGAAGAAGAAGAAGAAGAGGCGAAGCGGTATGGCCCATGTACCCGGCCTTGCAACACACACCGCGCGCACCGGAGAGTGGCTCTGCTCCTTATCTATACGAGTCCAACGGGCAGAAGATGGTGACGGCGAGGAGACACGGAACCCATCTACCTCTTCTCGGTCCGCTGGAGCTTAATTTCATCCACCTGTCTGCTCCTTCGCCCGCCATGCCCGTACTCTCGGTGACCTTGGTTTCCACCGGCATCGATTCGCGACCTACCCTACTACACTACAGTACAGTACCTACCTACCTATCTCGAGTAGGAGTATGCTTCGGTGGCGTCGCATCGCTCGCAGCTGCCTCCGTCGGCGAGGCGATGGAATGCACGCACCAACGCCAAAGCACTACTCCCTCCATTTTTAAATATTTATTTTTTTTAGAGATTTCAAATAAACTACCATATATGGATGTATATCCGAAAAAGAGTTTTCCCCCGCTTTATATTATAAAGCCAACGACCAAGCATCCAACATAAGAGTACAGGAACCGATCAAGTCAACAAGTCATGCTGGGGGCACAGCAGAACAAGCCCCAAAAGAAGAAGACAGAAAAGGAAAGCTAATCCGGCTCGGGTGGGGGTGGCGGTGGAGGCGGAGCTGGCGAGAGGGCTGCCGCCGAAGCTCGAAGGCCAGCGCTGATGTTGTCTAGGATTTCCCGATCACGCCGCTTGCTAAGCGGTCTCCAAAGCTGTAAGAGGCCACACATTTTAAACATAGCGTCAGTCGCACGATAGGGGATCACACGTTCGATGACAAGCTTATTACGGGAACACCACAGGGTCCAAGCAAGGGTCCCCAAGGCCACCCAAGTGGCGGCTTTACGGGGACCAGGGAGGCGAAATGCCTCCCCAAACAAGTCCGGGAGGTTATCGTGGCACCAGTTGCCACCTATAACCTCCCGGAGGCAACTTCAAAGGAATTGAGTTGTGGGGCAACGGAAGAAAATGTGGTTGCAATCTTCAGGGACTAAACAGAGGGGGCAGAGGCCATCTCCAGGGCCATTACGCTTGCGGACCTCCGTGCTCGAGGGTAAGCGGCCGCGAACCCACTGCCACAGGAAGATGCGGATCTTCAGGGGGAGTTAGATTTCCCATAGAACGGATAATTCCGCCGGACCCGGAGTGGGTATAATTACCTGATAAAGGGATCTAGTTGAGAAGCGGCCATTTGGCTCAAGATGCCAAGATAGTGTGTCTGGCTCGTGAGAAGGAGAGCGGAGTGCAATACATGCGACTAGCTCGTCCCATTGTTCGCGTTTTGCCGACCCAAAGGTACGGCGGAAGGTAACAGCCCCCAAATCTACTAGGGCAACCGCAACCGATAAGAGCGGGCGGGTGCAGATCGATAATAACGAAGGGAAGCGCACCGCAAATGAGCGGGGCCCTGCCCATCGGTCTAGCCAAAAAAGGGTGCTAGTGCCGGAGCCAACAGAGATCGCGGTCCCAATGCGTAGCACAGGCATCAGACGGATCACCGACTGCCAGAATTGGGACCCGCCTGCCCTAGAGGAAAAGGCCAAAGGTTGACCACGAAGGTACTTAGCGCGAATAATCTCCAGCCAAAGGCCGCCCTCCTCAGTCTGGATACGCCAGAGCCATTTCGAGAGCAGGGCGATATTCATCCGTTTGGATGAAATGACCCCAAGACCACCCTGGTCCTTAGGCTTACAGATTTCAGACCACTTCACCATGTGGTATTTCTGTTTATTATTCTCGCCGGCCCAGAAGAACCGGGAGAGGATTTTGGTTACCTCCTGATGGAGGGATTCATATAAATAATAGAATCCCATGAGATACATCAGGAGGCTAATAAGGGAGGAGTTCATCAGAATCACTCTAGCGGCCTTGGATAGCCATCTCCCTTGCCAAGGTTCCATCCGAGGTTGGAGCCTGGCTACTATAGGGCGGAAATCTTTCTCTAGTAGACGGTTATCACTAACCGGCAAGCCAAGATAAGTAGTCGGGAATGCCCCCAACCGACAATTCAGGCGGTTGGCAATGTGTTGGGCTTCCATCGGTGAATACCCAAGCACCATGACCTCACTTTTGGCAAAGTTAATCGTGAGGCCCGACATCTCCTGAAAACAAAGGAGGAGAAATTTGAGGTTCCGGATATCCTCATCCGAACCTTCCACCATCATAATGGTGTCGTCAGCATATTGGAGATGGGTCAGACCTCCATTGGCCACAAGGTGGGGGCAAATCCCCCTGATGTGGCCTGCCTGTCTTGCCAAATCAAAAATAGAGGCTAACGCATCAACCACAAGGTTGAAGAGGAAGGGGAAAATCGGGTCTCCTTGTCGGACACCTTGTCCCGTAGTGAAATAGGGACCAATTTCCCCATTAATATTAACAGCAGTACGACCACTCGTCACAAGCTGCATTACCCGAGCCACCCAATGAGGGTCGAAGCCACGTTTAAGCAATACTTCCCGAAGAGGCTAACGCAATATATGGATGTATATAGACATATTTTAGAGTGTAGATTCACTCATTTTGCTCCGTATGTAATCACTTGTTGAAATCTCGGGTCATTTAGGAGCGGAGGGGGTAGATCCTTACTACAGTAGTAAACGCACCAGCTAGCCATGTGTAGACAGCTGAGAGCACCAGAATTTTACAAGTATATATATCCTACTAGTACGTAGCAAAATGGAGCTATTGTTGCAAGCAAAATGTTGAAAATGAAGCAGCAAGTCTGACGACACATCAATTTGAACAGAAAATCACACATATTAGAACTGCTCTAGTGACCATGACAAAAAGGTTACTGCGGGATGATGGATGCTTCAAAAGAAGAAAAACCTATTCATCTATAGTAAGCTAGCTAGGACTACTCCGTAAGACTTTGGTAGGTCATGGAATTAAAATACTCATATTACATCTCAAAAGAAGATCACACCTCTCTCGCTCAATTATCACCAGACAACATCAGCAGTGCGTGTCCCATCCGGATCACATCAGATCAGAATCAGATCGCTTTGAGCCCCTTCTCTAAGTTGGAATGCTTTGAGGGAGCACTTTTTACACCACCGCACTCGCTCTTTCTACACGCCCAATTATTACAACTAAACTTTATACTACTACGCTCACCAACCATTCTTTGCCCCCCAAAAAAGGGAGTGTTTATCTGTTTAAATTTGCAAACAAGAACTCCTGCCCTGTGCCCTACGTATCATGGGTTATGTTTTCTTTCTTTTTTTGGAAAAGGAGATTAAAACCTCCGTCCTCTGCATCAATCGATGCCTACAGTCATTTTTATTAATTATTCAACAAACCATCATTCACACCTATAAACTTGATAATGTGGAGTGCTCTCACTCCTTATATCTGAAACCGGTGTCGTCGTCGATCCATCCGTATAACGTATCAGAACCTACAGCTGGTGCAGCAAACCTAAAGCGTATACCACATATGCACCCGTTTTAGAGGCCGCCGTCATCATCGAACCGCTCACGAATCTTCAAGAAAGAGATCCACGTCATCCTTGTCAGTCTGGCCCTCCATCGACGCTACCACGGCGCCCAACGACACCACCTACCTGCGCGCAAATTGTTGAGCATGTCGCGGCCAGTACACCGCAGCACCATGCCGCCAAGTACCACCAGCCGACACAGCTTGAAGTCCCTAGAAGATCTGTCGTTCGTAGCACTTGCCAAACAAGCATGACATAGCATAGCACCTGTCGGCCAGGCATGACTTGACATCTCCACCAAAGCTCCGTGCAAGATGAACCGGCTCCACCCCCCTGCCTCTGTCATCCATCGTTGCTCCACAAACCATGCTCCCAAGAGAGAAACGATGACGCGGTGTCGCCATATCTGATCTGGAAGCCCAGATCCTAGGGTTTCCCCCAGAGCAGCACCGGTGGGTCGATAGTAGTTACACGACGATGCCTTCATCAAGGCAATGACATGGAATGCCGCCATTGCCCACCGTCGGCTGGGTTTCCACCGGCAACTATGTCTCCCTGACTCGCTGCCGGGACTAGATGACGAATCTCGAGGTCCGACCACCAGCCTCACGACGACCACCTCCAGCGGAGGAGATGACCACCACCACCGCGATCCAAAGCTGAACCTGAGGTTTAGCAGCTGCAGCATGACCGCCACCGTCACCTGCCGCCCGAGATCCGATCTACCATCCGCCACTGCGCCATGTGAAACACGCGAACGAGGCAGAACTCCACCACCGACCTCAACCACTACCATCGGAAGGGGAGCAGTAACCTCCTGCCTGCACCACCTGTCGGCCAGATCCAGCCGCCGCCTTGAGGCACGCGCCTCCCACCACGCAGCCCTTCACACGCGCAATGCCCCCCCCCCTCCCCGTGCAGCAGCTGCTCCGGCGCGCCACAGCGCCGCGGCGCCCTGACCCAACGAGTGCGGCCCATTCCACCCTGTTCCGCAAAGGGAAGACCTAGCCCCGCCGCCGCCGCCGGACGGGCTTTGCCTGGCCGTGCTCTCTGGTAGCGACCAATGAGGAGGGGGAGGAGGGAGGCTGACGGCGTAGATCGGGAAGCCCTCCCCGACCGCCTCGCGGGTGGCGGCGCGAGAGAGGGTCGTGAGGGGGTCACACATGGCGTCCAAAATAGCTATCGTATATTGGGTTAGGTGGCCTTTGTTTAAGCTACAGCTACCGATTCTGGATTCTAGGCATCACAAAATCAGAATCTAAGCCAAACATATAGATTTTTGAATTAGCTTCCTAAGGGCATTGTGCTTTACCCCGTCATCGTGCTTTACCTTCCTTCCGTCATCGTGCTTGGTAGAGGATGAGTTGTTGTGCGATGCTTGGAAGGTCATATCTACGGACTTTGTAGGCATGAGGCAATGGGCTCGGCGTTTTGGCAAAACATGCATGCTTCATTTCATGAGTAAAAGCATTTCACACCCTACGACTACTAGCACTAATGCGTGATCATAAATGTGAAGTCGCTAGGCCATCGGTGGTACACCATCTCCAACTCCGTCATAAGTTTTGCAGTGCGGTTACACGAGTAGAGACAATGTGGTCATTGGACTCGTCAACCATAAAGATCGTAAGTTTTGCTTCTTTTTTTGCTCTACATGTTGGTCATTTCATTGGCGGTGCATTTAATGTTGCAGCTTAATAATCATGACGATGTATGTGGCCATTGGACTTAAGAAGAAAAAAAAAACTAGGATGAACCTTTAGAGGACAGGGTTACATACGGTGTCTATTTTGACAAAAGGCTGCGCGTAACACGTTGCTGTAGGACCATGGCAGTAGCTAGCTCAAATCAAATAATGCATGATGCGCACTAGCCCAAATAAAAGCATGGTGATGCTTCAAGGTACCTTCCCGTGACTCACTTGGGCTCCACCCACAATCTCCGAATCTCGCGTGTTTCTCGTTGAGCAAACGGACGGTAGCACGCTCCATCCAACATCCAATCATACAAGCTGGTGACTCGTTTCAAATTTTCTGACTTCTGAGTGTCGTGTTTTCATAAATTTCATCTAGTTAGTTCGGATGTAGTTAAAATGTATACGTGCAATGTTGGATGGTGGCCTCCCGCATCCGTGTCCGTGGATGAATGGGTGAAGAAATTTATGGGTCCCGTTGGAGATGCCTTATTAGTCTTTGTAGACTTAAGTGAGTGGGTGAATGCAAATACTTCTTCCGTTCGGAATTACTCTTTCAAGAAATGAATGTATCTAGATGTATTTTAGTTGTAGATACATCCATTTTTATGACAAGTAATTCTGAACGGAGAGAGTAGTAATTACTCCTTGAGACTTTGGCGGTAGGTGAAGTCGAGGAAAATCTCTCTAATCAACAGACAGACAGAGAACAAGAGTGTGCGTCCGATCCAGATCCTTTGCTCACTCACTCTCAATCTCAAGCTGGCTGGCTGGCTGTCTTCTCCACTCCCCGGCCAACCCCTGCTGCTGCCCTTCACCTCCGCCTTGCCGTCTCCCCGGCCGGCGACGCAGCTCGCCGTCTCACCACGCCCACGGCGGCTGCCGGATCTGAACCGAACCAGTCGCATCCGCGCAGCAGCAGGTCAGGTCCTCTCCCATTGTTAGTTAGGGCCGACTGTCGGAGGATTCGTGAGATTTGAATACGCTACGCTAGGAAGGAAGGATCAATCACAATTAGGGCCTTGATAACTTTGGTTGGCCTCGCTGAAATACACAAGATTTTTCTTTCTTTATTTATTAAGCATTTTTATTACTGTATCTGTATGTGCTTCGCATCTACTAGTACATTTCCCTTGTGACTGAAAATTCTCTCTTGATGCAGGCGTCCGTCCAGGGGATGGCCGAGGCCGCCCTCGGTGCGGCGCAATGGGTGGTGGGCAAGGCGCTAGGCCCCGTCGCGGATGGCGTGCTGGAGGCTTGGGCTGCCACCACCAACTTTGGTCCCAACATCCAGGAGCTCAGCAAGGAACTGCTGTTCGTCAAGGCCATGCTCGAACGAGCTGCCACCAGGGAGCTCGTCGGGCCAGCTACGGTGGAGCTGCTGCACAAGCTGCAGGACTCGGCGCACAATGCCGAGGACTTGCTCGACGAGCTGGACTACTTCCGCATCCACGACGAGCTCCACGGCACGTACGAGGCTGCTGACCAGCACGATGAGGGTTGCGTCTGCGACCTCGCCCTCAATGCTCGCCACACCGCCAAAACTATTGGCAAACAGCTGGCATCTTTGACCGCGTGCTGCTTCGGTGCCAACGCTGGCCATCCCCGGCAGGAAGATGCAAGACAACATGTCAGCTGTTGCGCCTGGAAGTGTGGTAGGCAGAGATCACCCGGTGATTCCTCCTCGGTGCCAAACGCCAATCAGCCTGGTCAGGAGGTCAGCGGATGCATGTGCAAACTCGGTAAACTCTTCCCTGGCTCATCTTCCTCGCATCCACATGTTCCTGGTGATGAAGATCATGGCAATGTGCAAGAAACACCAATGCCTGAATTTAACAGGGTTGTTTTCTCTCAAAGGATGAAGAATGCTATAGAGCAACTAAAGCTTAGGAGTGAGGATGTTAACAAGATTCTGACACATTGTGGCCCTAGAACTACCACAGACACTGCCCAGCATCGTTCCCCCACCACACCTCAGAGTGCAGAGCCAAAACTGTACGGGAGGGACGGTGTCATGAATAGCATCATACATGATATCACCAAGGGTCAATACTGTGACAAGGGTCTAACCGTGCTTCCAGTTGTTGGTCCAGGGGGAATGGGGAAGACAACTCTGATACAACACATATATAACAACCAACATGTGCAGAATCATTTTCCAGTCAGGATTTGGATATGTGTGTCATTCAGTTTCAACCTGGACAAGGTGCTACAACAGATTAAAAGATATTCCCCTGAAGTTGAAGGTGAAAAAGAGTGTAGTACTACACAAGAGCTGATTGAACATAGATTAAAATGCAAAAGGTTCTTACTTGTATTGGATGATATATGGCAGTTAACTGATGTGGATGACTGGAAAAAACTATTGTTGATACTCGGCAAGTCACAAGAACAAGGTTCCATGGTTCTAGTCACAACTCGTTTTCAAGAAATAGCAAAAACGTGTAGAGCAGCTGGCCATTCAATACAATTGAACGGTTTGGAACCTGAAGAGTTTAGGAAGTTATTCCTTGTATATGTCTTTGATGCTGAGCAATATCCAAGTGATAAACTTCATTTGATTGACACTGGAGATGAGATAATGGAGAAACTTAAGTGCTCCCCTCTTGCAGCAAAGACCGTTGGTAGATTACTGGGTAAAGACCTTAGTTTGCCTCATTGGAGAAGGGTCCTAAAAAGTAAAGAATGGACGAAGCAGACCGCTGACAATGGAATTATGCCTGCCTTGGAGCTTAGCTACGACTTTCTCCCTTTCCATCTTCAACGGTGTTTTTCCTATTCTGCATTATTTCCTGAAGATTACTGTTTCAGAAGTCGTGAGCTCATCAGCTTGTGGATCGGACTAGATATTCTGATACCTACTGGTCAAAATCAAACACTTGAAGACATAGGTTTGAGAAATTTAAAGGAGTTAGTCATCCATGGATTTTTCAGAGAAGAGGAAACTAATTTTGGTCTGCGTTATGTTATGCATGACCTACTGCATGATTTGGCATTGAAGGTTGCATCTCATGATTGTCTTAGTTTACACCTCCCTAGTGTTGGATCAGTAGAGATTCAGCCAACCATCCGTCACTTGTCTATAAGCATAGATGACTTAGCTGCTGAAATATTAAAGAACGAATTGGAAGAACTGAAGACAAGATTTAAGGTTGAACATTTGCAAACATTGATGTTATTTGGAAATATGGATGAAGGTTTTGTCAAGATATTTGGTGATTTTTTTGGGGAAGTGAATGCTCTTCGTGTTATCCATTTGCCCATCATGCTTTGTCCTATGGAGTACATGTTACATAACTTTTCAAGGCTTGTCCACCTACGACACTTAAGTCTAGGGACATGTAAGACACAGATGCAATTACCACTTAGCATCTCAAAATTTTACCATTTAAGGATCCTAGATCTTGAGTTCTGGCATGGCAGTCGTGATTTGCCCAAAGACATGGGCAACCTTGCCAAATTGTGCCATTTTTATGTCCCAAGTGATGATCAGCTTCATTCTGATATTTATAATGTGGGAAAACTTAAACTCTTGGAAGAGTTGAAGGTATTTCAAGTCAATAAAAAAGGTGAAGGGTTTGAACCGAAGCAACTAGAGCACTTGACCAAGCTAAGGGAGCTTGGCATCTACAACCTTGAGAAGATAGATACTGTAGAAGAAGCAGGTCAAGCAAAACTGATGGAGAAAAAATACTTGAGGAGGTTAACATTGGACTGGGATTGTGAGCGGTCTAGTGTTGAGCCTGGTGTGGAGGAAGTGGTTCTTGAGAGCCTTCAACCACATGGAGATCTTCAGGTGCTGCACATTAGAGGGCACGGAGGCCCTTCTTGTCCAACATGGCTGGGTGATGAGTTTGCTGTTGAAGCTCTAGGATCTCTTTATCTTGATGGTGTTTCTTGGGAAGTTTTCCCTTCTTTAGGGAAGGCATGGGATCTTTGTGAACTAAAATTGAAGCATATTGCCAGACCGAAGGAGTTTATCATAGAGAAAAGCCTTTGCATGCTAATAAAGCTTGAACTCATTGGCCTAGGAAGTTTTGAAAAATGGGTTTACCCAGATGCTCATATGTTCCCTCTTTTGCACGTTCTGGTTATTAGGGACTGCCCAAAACTGTCGGGGTTGCCTTTTTCAACCCATGTTGTTTCCCCAGATTGGTTCCCCAAGCTACAAGAGCTTGAGGTACGTGACTGTCCCGAATTCTTGCCAGTGATTCCCATCTCATGGATCGGAAGTCCGCGTTCTGTCATGATGAAGTGTGTAAAGATGCTAAAGGAGTTTGCATACTCAGAATCATCCGGTGGAGCAGAATTGAAAATTACCGGAGAGAGTGATCTGCTTAGCTTAGACCAAGTGCTGGTTTTTGATAAAGAAACAAGTCTGGAGAAGCTGAGACTCGAGAGGTGCCCACCTCTCCAGTTGAAGCACCTTCTGATGCTAACCTCGCTGAAGACATTGTTTGTAGAAGATTCAGATTCTCTGGTTGGACCACTAGGAGGTCAGGGTGATGTGGAATGGCAGCTCCCTGTTGAGTATATCTGGATCTTTGGATTAGATGGTAATAGTGGGAAGGAATTGACAGAGCTCCTCCCCCACCTCCCAAAGCTCTCCAAATTGGAAATATGGATGTGTAAAAACATAAAAAAGCTGGTAGTGGGGGTGGATGCTCAACAAACAACACAAGAAGCATAGAGATGGGGGGAGGTGAAATAACAGCAGCAGCAGAGGAAGAGGATGATGGAGTGCTGCTCTTCCCTGATCATCTATGTGACTCACTACAGGAATTGGAGTTCATTAACTGCAAAGAGCTGGTCCTTGGTGGAGGAGGGCTCCAAGCCTTGCGATCCCTCCAGAGATTAACAATACAGTGCTCCCCAAAGTTTCTATCCACCTTCTCCTTTCCCTGTCACCTTTTCCCTTCCTCCCTGCTGTACCTGAAGCTTGTGGGTGTGGAAGGCATGGGGACACTGGATCCCCTCTCAAATCTCTCCTCTCTCACCAAATTAGAATTGAATGGTTGTGGAGAGGATCTGAAATGTCAGGGCTTGAGGTCTCTCCTTACCACCGGGGGCCATCTCAAGGAATTAAGAGTCTTAGGCAGCCCTGGTTTGTTTGTTGATTGGGATCCCAATCCCAGACGGGCTTTGGAGAACGTTGAAGGAGGTGAAGAGCAGCAGGCACAGCTTGTTTCATCCACACTGCGTGAGCTCGGGACAGATGACATAGCAGGACTTCTTGCTGCACCCGTCTGCAGATTCCTCTCTTCCTCCCTCACCAAGCTGTCACTTTGGGGGCATTGGTGTGAAGGGATGGAGCGGTTCAGCAAGGAGCAAGAGGATGCCCTTCAACTCCTCTCCTCCCTCCAGGTACTAGAGTTTTGGGGTTTCAAGGACCTTCAACAACTCCCTCCAACTTCAAGGACCAGCCTCAAGATATTATCAGTCAAGTTCTGTCCAGCCATCTCGTCATTGCCCAACGATGTACTAGAGGGAACCATCCCAGAAATCAAAATATGGTGATCCAAGGTAACACAAACATACTTTCTTGTGTATTTTTCCACTTTGCCCTTTTCCTGCAATCCTTGTTAATAACACTGCGTTTGTTCCCATCCAATGTGCAGGACAATGCCTTGCAGTTCCCTTGTAGAGCTCTTCCCTTCCCATTCAAACACATGCATGACACAAGGGCCTTGTGGCTGTGGTCTTCCTTCCTGTACTTAAATCTGGTATGTACATCTAAACTGGAACTTTACTCCTGCTATACTATATATCTGATAAGACACAACATTTGCTGATTGGCCTTGATCTTCCACCACACACTAATGACAGCAATATTTGGGGATTTTTGGTGGAGAAGTGTATGAATTAAGAGAAGTTGATATGTCTAGCAACCATAAATTAGATAGAATAGATAATTTAGTTGGAAGCAAAGTAGATGTGAGAGGAGAAGCAGAAAATAAAATATTCCTGAACTGAACTATAACTGGGCTCCCTCTTGGTTCTAATTTCAGGCAGAGCCATTACATGCAAATTAGCTGCAGGAACCTTCATTAGGAGTGTCTACACCAATATCAGTTATATACACTTCAACTTATACTCACCGCAAAAAAAAAAGTCCACTCTTACTCCTGCCATATCAGATTTCCATTTTCTTCTTCTCAAAGGTAGTGAAACTATTTAAGATTTGTTTCTCAACTCCCCTTTTCTTTCCACAAATCGATAAAATCGACATCATTATCAGCCAATGCCTTCTGCAAGTCTCTCTTCTTTTCTTCCAACAAAACCTGTCAGCACCATTTTTTTTTGTTATCTGTGCAGGTGTTTGTCTGATCTTATAGGCTTCTTCATATTTTGCATTTAAATTTGGGTTATTGTTATTCATCAAGACGTGGTAGTATACTGATATTAAGGTGATTTTTTCTTTTCATATACTGCTATGTTGTTGTCAGTACCAGGTGTTCTTGCATTTCTAATTTCTGTTGGCTTGTTGTTCAGGTGTTCTTATGTTTGTTTGGTGGTCTTTCAAGCTACTTGTGTTTACATTTTGTCCAAAACACATGAAGATTATGGCACTAAGGTGCATAATTGCAGCCTATTTATAAATAACACTAGTTTGTTCCATCTCGGTATAACATTAATATGTAAATTACCTTTATTAGCAGTGAATCAGGATGTCGATTAATGCTGGGAATTTACTTGGTGCCCCAATCTATTTACATGCGAAACCTGCCTATCTAGTGATGGGACTGTAAGTACCTTGCCCTGGTATATTTTTACCTATTTCCGTCAGACATGCATGTACTGTTGGTTAGGTAATCTCAGTTATGATGTTTGCTCCGTTTTGTAGATGAAACTCCTCGGAAGCAACAGATTGAGTTGGGGGAAAGGTGCGGTTGACTGAGGCAGTCTTGTTCCACTGCAATAGCCACACGCGAATGGTGCTGTTCGTTGGATGCAGTTTTAGCTACTTTCAACTGTTCGTTGTGACATCCTTGATACCTTGCCCCTAATTCTACTCTTCCTCGGACGCAGTGTACCAACCAAATCCGTCTAAGCGCATTCTGGTCGCCCAATAGCATCCCCCAATTGCGGCTGCAGCATTGTGCAAGAAAAGTATCAAGGTCAGGTTTAATATTTAGATCTGCTTCATTTTAGTGGCATGGAGATGGAGGGATGATGCTTCCTGTACTAACTAACAAGTGACTCCTCTGTGCAGACAAACAAGCCAGAAGTGAATGGCTTGTTATTATTATTTCCTTAAGCCCCAAATACCGGAAGATGCAGCTTATTATCGAAAACTTGCACTGCAAAGGTAACAAGGGATTATTCATGTCTGCTCTGAATACCAGAAGAGGGATATAATTATCCCCAATTAACTGAATGATTGGTCGAATTTCGCAGGTGTGACGACTCACTGGAGAAGGACTGCTATACACCTGCTCGATGACTCCAGTAGGGTGTGCTTAAAACACTGCAGAGGTTCATTCATGCGAGGTAAATAGGCCCCAGTGAACTGTAACTCTGCAAGATAGCTACATGTTCTTAATTATCAGGTTAATTGACTTGAAAACATTTCAGTCGGCTGCCAAGGAGGCAAGGAGGGTGATGAATTGACTTGCAACCGGTCCGCAGAATATCTGGAGCCATGCTAACGAAGAAGCAGCAGAAACACTGCCCAGGTTAGAAGAAGCATAGCCTGCAGCTGGGTATATCTGAAGCCTATCAGCCTTGTTATGCCGCTTCGAATTAAATTGCTGCAATGAGTGGGTCCATATCATTCGGTATTAGTGTAGGCTGTGTAGCACAAAATATTATGACCCTGACCGGCAGAACCATGGCAATTACTTACACATCCCCCTCTTTGTCAGGAACGAGACTCCATCTTCTGAAGAAATCGACACTTGTCATGTTGATAACTCAAGAAATTGACACCCAGCATACGAGACTGACCGGCAGAACCATGGCAATTACTTACACATACGAGACTGCAGCATCTTCTGAAGAAATCGACGCTTGTCATGTTGATAACTGAAGAAATTGACACCCAGCGGTTGGCGCCAAACCAGGCACATTGTCGACCGTCAGACGGCAACTTACTGCCTCGGTCTGAGTGACGACACACCGCCACCCTCGATCTGAGTGCCTAGTCTGCAGCTAGTTGTATATCTGCAGCTATTTGGCAAATGAAATGATGCTCTGCTCATCTCCCCTGCCTCTCAAGCATACTACAAACCCGATGGATGCTTGCTTGCTTATTCGGAGTAGTAAGTATCCGCTGGAAGCTTGTCTGTCGCTGCCTCTGTTGATTGTTGCTGCAGGTCTTTCTTTCTTTCTTTCTTTCTTTGGCAAATTTGTAACCATATCATCTTTTATGAGATGCAGGAAATTTATAGCTGTTGAGAGCACTTTGTTTCTTTCTTTCTTTGCATTCAAACACCACATCTGAATGTGACACATGCCCCGCACAAGGAAAAAACACACGCAAACAAGGCCAATTACTTACACATCTCCTTGTCAGGAGAAGAACCAGGCTGCATCATCTTGTGAAGAAGTTGACACTTGTTATGTTGTTATAACTGAAAAAATTGACACCCAGCGTTTATCGTGACATACCACCACCCTTGACCGTGCATCCAACAACTCTGAAGACTGCAGCTGTAGCTGCTTGAATTACCTTTTACTGACTCCTTGTTCGCATGCTTCAATTCAGTGTTAAAGTTATCTGAATTCGCCTAGTTACTGGTGTGATCTGTGAGTGATGTAGTTTTCTGAACTAGACTAGTTGCGTCTGTCCACTCCTTTGCTGCTGATTTGCCTGGCAGATGTAACATGGAGCGGAGGGTACGTACCTGCCTCGCTTGCTTGCTTCAAGTCCTGGCCTTCAGTTGTATCCCATGCGGCTGCTCACTGGAGCACACGGTGTCGATCATCGCCAAAGTAAGGCAGTGAAGTTCCCCAGAATGTCATCATCACCAGATAGGAGAGCAGAGGAGATGAGCACCATTTAGTTACTGCACTTGGCGCCATCCATCTACTCCCTCCGTTCGGAATTACTTGTCTTGGAAATGGATGTATCTAGAACTAAATAGTTCTAGATTATTTAGTTCTAGATACATCCATTTCCAAGACAAGTAATTCCGAACGGAGGGAGTAGCAGCTCAAGATGATGACCTGCTTCTTGACCATTACGATCTTGTGTCCCCGACTACTTGGTAGCACCATCTCTCTGGAGGGAAGACAACCATTCATGGTGGTAGTGGTGTATGGAATGGGCGCAGAGCAGAATCATCCAATTCCAATCCAATTTCGCCATCAGGACTACGTCACGCAGTGGTCGAACCTGCTCGCGAAATTTCTCTTTTGATTGAAGTCATAAAAAGGCAAGGAGAAGATGATTTGTGGTGGGTCACCACATGTTATTAGACATTCTATATAGTATATTATCATTGCCATCATCATCCTTCATTTATGTGTCGGAGTTATAATGGCGCACCTTTCCTTCTACTCCCTCCGTTCTCAAATATAGGTCTTTTTAAAGATTCCAACAAGTGACTACATACGAAGCAAAATGGGTGAATCTACATTCTAAAATATGCATACATACATCCGTATATTGTAGTCCATTTGAAATGTCTAAAAAGACTTATATTTAGGAACCGAGGGAGTAGTTTGTTATGAAGGTGGAGTACTGCTCGCTGTCGGGGGAAAGAACATGTGGTAGTACAGCTAATGAAAATTGAGGGGGAGATGTGGCTCCCACCCTTCATTGCCGGTGTGCTTCTCTGCTGCTCATTCATGCTGGTGTGTTTCTTCTTGTTACCGTGTCAGTGTGTAAAAAACCAAAAACGGATTTGGGGGCTGGTTTCTTCAAATTTCCCCGAGCGTTGTTGCTCGATCGCAAAAACAGAGCTGCTTAATTAGATTTCAGCGATGCAAAGATTGGCTGTGGGTTTCTTTCTTTCGTTGCATGCAGACGCGGAGTTTTGTTGGCTTTGCTTTTCAATTGAGCAGACGAAGAACTGTACATTCACCAGCCCTAAGTTTGGAACTTAGCCTGATGATGAAATATGAGTTTCCGCAGTATACCGGACCTGACTGGCATCATGCGAGGAAGGAGTGCTAGCCATGATGTGCAACGATATAAACCTGCATCTGCAACAAGTCCGGTTCAGAAAAGACTTGATGCCGCGGGGTTTCAGAGCTGCGACTGCGGCTGCGGGTGGCCGTGATCCGCGATCATTCATGCGAGGTAAGTAGGCCCTAGCGAAGTGCAACTCTGCAAGATAGCTACATGTTCTTAATTATCAGGTTAATTGACTTGAAAACATTTCAGAGTCAGCCGCCAAGGAGGGTGAAATTGCTAAGGCACAAGGAATATTCCGTGGGGCCTAGCCTGCAGCTGGGTATATCTGAAGCCTGTCAGCTTTGTTATGCTCCCAGAATTAAATTGCTGCAATGAGTAGGTCCATATCGTGTGTGTGATGGTTAGTATTTCGGTCATTCGGTATTAGTGTAGGCTGTGTAGCCCAAAATATTCTGACCCTGACCGGCAGAATCATGCCAATTACTTAGGACTTACACATCCCCCTCTTTATCAGGAACAAGACTGCATCTTCTGAAGAAATCGAGACTTGCCATGTTGTTAACTGAAGAAATAGACACCCAGCGGTTGACGCCAAACCAGGCGCATTGTTGACTGTCCGATTTTCATCTAACGGCAACCTACCGCATCAGATGACACTTGTCATGTTGTTAACTGAAGAAATCGACAAGCGGTTGGCTCCAAACCTGGCACATTGTCGACCGTCCAATCTTCATCTAACGGCAACTTACTGCCTCGCCCTGAGTTCGACACACCGCCACCATTGACGGCGCATCCAACGGCTCTGAAGACTGGAGGTGTCACAATTTGAATTACCTTCTGCTGTCTCCTTGTTGACCTGCCTTTAGCGTTAAAAAGTTACCCTTTCCGGTGGTTGTAATGGGTATAAAGCCCCGGATCTGAGAGCCCTGGGGCTCATCTTCCTGAACTTGGCGTAAACCCTAGGCTCGAGTAAACGCTGGTCCTCTATTCGCTATATTTCTCCCACTATGCCGTGGCTCTCCACGGTGTTGACATCGGCGTCTAGCTCACTGTTTGCAGTCACGAGGCCATACTAAGATTCAGTTTCCTTGTAAGAATTATGTTAGTTTCGCAATATTGCACTTGAGAGATAGCTTATATGAATTATAACCGACTGCAACATGTTTCAGAGTCGACGCCAGGGAGGGTGGTGAATTGAGTTGCAACAAGTCCGCGGAGTAAGAGTTATGCAGATACAGATGTGATATGCTTGCTAGATCCATGGTAAGGCTGTGTCTCCGGAGGGCGCAGCAGTGGCGGTTCATCCACGCTTTGTCGAGCTGCCGTTGTTGGCATTTGTTTCTTTTTTTTTGGGGGGGGGGGGGGGGGGGGGGGGGCTTGATGTGCTGCTTGCCCAGCAATGCTATGTGTATGGTGTTCGACTGCTTTGGAATACAAAGCGGGGGAAACCCTTTTTCGGCAAGGCTAGGCTAAGCAGGAACATAGTCTGCAGCTATTTGGCAAATGAAATGATCCTCTGCTCATCTCCCCTGCTTCTCAAGCATACAACAAATCCCATGGATGCTTGCTTGCTTACTTGGAGTAGTAAGTATCTGCTGGAAGGTTGGCTGCAGATTTCTTTCTTTCTTTCTTTGTTTGCATGCAGACACAGAGTTTGGAATTTACCCTCATGATATGATTGAAATATAAATTGCAGTACACGGGGCCTTTGCGACAACAAGTCCGGTTCAGAAAAGCTTGATGCCGCATGGTTTTGAGAGCGGCGACTGCATATAAGAAGTGGTGTAGTGTAGTGTATGCCAACGGACGCATATAAGAAGAAGCTCTGTCAGTGTGCAAATGTCGTTCTGAGTTTGATGGTTCAGTTCTCTCAAGACGATTTTATCTCTGAATTTAGTGCAGTACCAATGACCAAGCCACCCACCCACCACCATGCTCTGCTCTGCTCCCGACCACGGACAACGGCGGCGACGTCGAGGAGACGCCCAACGGCGCCTCGTCTTCAAGCTACTCTGCTCCCCGGACCGTCCTCTCCTCCCTCCGTCCGGCCGGCTGGAACTGCAAGCAAGCGCCACCCACAAGGTCATCTCTCATCTGCCTGCCCTGCACCGAGTGGCAGGTGCTTGTTTGCTTGCTGGTCTCTGTCCGTCCTATTGTCTGTCTGTCTCTTTCGGTGCGTCCCCAGAAGTTAAGTAGTAATGGCCACCATACGTCCGTCCTCATCACCGCGCGGGTACCTCTCCTCTGCTACAACCCCTGTTTTTGTGCGTTTTTTGCGGAAATTTGGGGCAGCGTCGTCAAATCCCTCCGCTTTTCGGTGACTGGCGTCATTTGTATTCACAAGTTGATGTGCCTCCTCTGTATATACAAAAACAACACAACTTGCCCAAACATCAGCTAGCTAACCTAGCACACCAAGGCGCTGGCGTAAAATCAATAGAAAATTTCCTGGCAAGACAAAAATGTCATTGTTACAACTTGTTATTTTGATTTATCTACTCGTATTATACACGCAAGTAACAATGTCATGTTATTTATATGGACCAACCAATCTGTAGAGGTGACTGTAGAAAACAGGAATGCTGTTTGTTATTTTAATTTATCATCTAGGAGTATTACATATGATGCCAAATTAGTTAAGAGTGGAACCATATGATTAGATGACGGTATCATGTGCAGTAGGTGTACATTCATGGACTGACCAGACTGCTCAGTACAAATTATAAGTGGCTAAATGCAGGGCCAGTTGTAGTTCTGTAAAAATAACCTCATGCAGTACAGTTCAACTTTGGAACCAAATAGCAAATCTGTCTCCTTGCCTCCAGGGCGAAACTTCCTGTGGTATTCCCATTCACCACCATCGGGTTGTTTTCTTCTTTCCTGAGAGGCAACTTCTGCCGCCCTCGCCAATAATGACAACGAAAAGGAGTAAAGTATGCAGGTGACGGAGGCTTGAAGACAAAAATTCATTACAAATTGAGAAGACAAAAATGTTAGTGTCATCTTATTTATATATATGGGCCAACCAATGTGTAGAGGTGACTGCAAAAGATAGCAAGACTGGATGCATTAGACCACACTAGCCTTTGTACGTACCCATGTCTTAATTTATCTTTTGTTATTTTACTTCATCTTCCATTATATATGATGCCAACTTGGTTAGAGTGAAACCATATTAGGTGATGGTATCATGTGGAGCAGGTATACATTCATGCATCGACCAGGAAACCAACAAAGGGCGGCAATTCAGTATGCAATATAATTAGCTAAACACGGTCCAAATTGACTGCATTAGATCCACGGAGTGCCTTGCTGCATTACCTACTCCTCTTTAATTTGCAGCTAGCAACAACCTATACCAGTAATCTCCAGGATGTGCATGAGTATTTACGAATGAATTCCTTTTGAATCCTGGAAGCAGGTGCATCTAGTACTCCTACTCAGCCTCACCAATTCTCTCTCTCTCTCTCTCTCTCTCTCTCTCTCTCTCTCTCTTTCCTGATCTGTTTTAGACCTTCCCCTGGCCCGGTGTGACTCAACTCCCATTTGTAGCTAGGTAGGCAGCACCGGCAGCGGCATCCATCACCGGCAGACCTCCGACGCACCTTACCAGCGACGCACAGCAACATGTCAGATGCCCATTGAGGATGAATGCCTAGGTAGTTTGGTTGACCACACAGAAATACACAAGTTTGTTTTCTTTAACAAAGCATTACTATGTGCTTCCCGTAGCTGGTATATATAATTATTCAAAATAATAAAGAAAAGAATTCAGTTCTGTTGTGATTGAAAATTCTCTGGCCTGATGCCTTAATTTTATTTCTCTTCTCTTGTGATTCAAAATCCCCAACAGATACAGATACTCCCCCTTGGCCTGCTGTGCTGCGACTCAACCCCTAATTTTCAGCAGCCAGGTACCTTGGCACTTGGCAGGCGGCACCTTGGCATCCATCACCTTTCATATGCAGCTTACAGCAGCCTACTAACGAACGAATTCCTTTTGATTCCTGGATGCAGGCGCCGCACGTTGTTCATCCCTCCATCCGACTGAGGGATGGCCTACGCGGCCCTCAGCGCGGTGCAGTGGGTGGTGGGCAAGGCGCTGGCCACCGTTGCGGACGGCGTGCCGGGGGCTTGGGCAGCCACAAGGAACTTTGGTCCCAGCTGCGTCGAGGCTCTCGGGACGGAACTGCTGCTCGTGCAGGCCACACTTGAGAATGCTCGCCACAAGGAGCTCGGCAGCAGGGCCATGGAGATACTATTGCAGAAGCTGCGGGACTTGGCGCACAGTGCCGAGGACTTGCTGGACGAACTGGACTACTTTCGCATCCATGACGAGCTCCACGGCACGCACGATGCTGCCGACAAGCTCCATGGCAGGAGTGGCATCCATGGCCTTGCCCTCAATGCTTGTCACGCCGTCAAAGTTGTTGGCAAACATCTGACATCTTTGCCCGCGTACTTGGTTTGGTGCCAATGCTGCTGATCCCCGACAACAATATGCAACACAAAGTGCCAACTCTTTTGCTTGGCCGCGTGGTAGGAAGAGGTTACGTGACGTGACAATTCCATCAAAGCATTTTGTTTACATAGTGTCGAACATCAGTTAGCCCGCGGTATGTCCTAGGACCATGCTCTAGCTCTACCAACTAAGCATGTGGCTGTGATGTTCATTCTCGTTTCTTCTTCCTCCATATATTAACCATTAAAAAAGCTCATGAATGAAAGGCCCACGCATTCTTCTGCAGATTATGGTAAAGTATAATTTTTAATAACTCGTTTCCATGTCACATGTTTTCAATAGATGGTAGAAATCATACAATCTTTGGTCCTTATTGCCTCTTACTTGGTAGACATTAAAGCAGCATCCCAGGATGATGGAGGTGAGGGCGTATCTTAATATGTTGTCCTCAGTCTTAATTAGTCTACCAACATTAACACTAAGAAAATTCTAAACTGATTCAGAAAACTTTTGCCCAACACGGCATGTCTGACCTCATTACCGTTCTTGTTGATGAAGACATGATTTATATGGTTGACATCCTTGTTGATCTTGAACTCCAGTAGACATTTGAAATTGCCAAGTCTCCATGGGTATAAAGAGCGCCATTAGGATAATCAACATCTGTGTAATCAAGAACATGGGCGTCATGTGAACGCCATCCTAGATATCAGTTGTATGTGTATCATGTGAGTTTGGGCATTCAGGTTGAAATACACGGCAAGGCTAGCAACGAACCGTGATGACAGCAACTAAAATCTAACCTAAACTAATACTACATAGTACTAGTATTAGGTCCGCCGATCAAGCCGAGGAGCTCGGTCAGATCAGAGATGACCTAGACGACCAGCTTGTCCGCCTGGCTCGGAGAGAAGTTTGTTTGGCTCAATTTCATGGTGTGTGCCCCGCGCGTCCAGGAAGGATTACGTGGGTAAGTAATGGTGGACGTACGTAGATGAGATGATCTCACCTCCATAGATCAACTAGCACTTTGCTTCTTTCCACGAACAAGACCTCCACCACGTCAGACAATCTACGTATACCTATCTCATGTAGTACAAAATAGTAGCATTCCAGGTTGAATACCGGACCACCAACTTGTCCATCTTTCACTGGTGCCACTAGCTAGTAGACCACTTGTCCAACTAGCCAGTGACTGCTGCCACTTACTACTAGCTTCCCCCCCCCCCCCCCCCCCCCCCCCTGCCAAAAACTCTAATATCTGAGAATTACGTACCATTACATTTTCTATCTTCTACTACCACTAATTAATACTCCACGGCAAACGGAGTATTTGTATATATCTACAACTATTTTAATTTGTACCATCACATTTTCCACGGCAAACGGAGTCAAGTCTATGTGTGTAATAATAATAATAATAATAATAACTACTCTTTTTACACTAGTGTGTTGTTAAAAACGCTTTTATATTTTGAAACGGAGGTAGTAGCAAGCAAGCCAACTGGGGCATGTTGAGCAAGCAAGCCAAGGAAAACTCTTGGGCCAAGCCAGGGCCTATATATATAGAGGAGAGGAGGCGATGGTAGCATGTACACACAACACACACACACACACAGACAACACGTACACACGCACAACACCGGCCGGCTAGACCTCGATCGCTTGTTGATCGGCATTGGCCGGCCCAATGACGAAGAGCGTTAGCGTCCTCCTCGCGGTGCTCGCCGTCGCTGTCTCCCTTCATGCCGCGCACGCTGGCGTTCTCAACGCCGTTGGTGAGTCCATTCTTCCTAAGGTGAGGAGCTACAGGAGGTGGATCAACAACAACTCGCAGGTAACGATAAAGGCGAAGGAAAAGGCAGATGAACTCAAAGATCGTGCTGAGGTACTCATTGATAAGTATGGTGATGCGGACAAGCAAGACCGCTTTACATCTATGACGTTCACCGCCATCGAGGTCGGCGGCAAGAAGCTTGACAGCCAAGGCGATGTGATCCTCATCAAGAACTTCCCTTTCCTGTTCCTCGACAAGAATGCGTTCGGGCTACTCAAGAATGAGTTCCCGGGGGGCGAACCCAACGCTAAATTCGACCAGGTGTGCACGGCGGCTCCAGCTCCGGAGCCGGACACGCTGGTCTCGCTGGTCTACACACACAACAAAAACGGAAAGGACGTGGACGAGAAGGGGGAGCTCTCCTGGTACACGCGGAACGATAGGTCAAAGTGCCTGCGCGTCTTCACCATCCCAACCTAGCAATAGCATATATAGCTTGCTAGCTATGTGGTCTGACAAAAGGAACACCGACGTTCCAGAAATACTAGCTTGGTGTGTATGTGTGGGTGCTCTATCGTCATCACCATCTCAACCTAGCAATAGCATATATAGCTTGCTAGCTGAAAAGTGAATGTGCTATCTTATTACAATATTAGTACTATATGTATCCGCCATGCATACATTAATAAATAAATAAAATAAAGGTTCCACTTCATTGGATCTACGTGTATTCTATTGATTGCTTCCATTTTACCTTTTTTTATATAAAGGGTGATTTTAGCACCTCAAAATGTAGTATCAAATGGATACAAAGCATTATGAGTAACACCCGGCCTCTGCATAACTAAGATGCACACAGCCAAATCCAAAAGTCTGACAAAAAATCATGAAATAAAAACCGACAACTCGGCAACAGTAGAGTCCTATAGACCGGCACTATGCCTATATCGAAGAAGGTGGTGGATCAATCCATAGGTTATGCTGCCATCCATGTCAGAAAAAAAAACCTCCGTAGCCACCTGCTCCAACCGCGTACATGCCGCCTTCAACATCGGTTCGTACTTCGGTTGTTGTAGCATAGACCACATACATAGCAAGTGCGTACACCGGAAAATACCCTCTATAGGAGAAGCATTTTTGTTATTAAAAAGCCAAATCATTTCTACATCACCAAAGCGACAAAATTAAGGCATATGCTCCCATCCTTGTTAGCATTTTAAACCTATTTGATATACCATCCAACCAATGACCAAAAATATTGGCAACACATGTGGGTAGATACAAATTTGACGCTATTTGGATGACTGACCACGTAGGACATGCAAACTTGCATTGAAAGAAGAGGCGTTTGATTGTCTCATCATGAGTACAAAAATAACACTTCTTACTCCCTGACCAGTTGCGCCGTGCGAGATTGTCTTTGGTTAACACAACTCCCCTATGAAGATACCACATGAAGATTTCTACTTTTAGTGGAATCTTGGACTTCCAAATTTTGTTGCTATTACTCACCGGTACCTCAAAATGCATGAGCGCACAGTACATAGAGTATACTGTGAAAGATCCTGATGTAGTAAGATTCTAGCGAAACACATCCATACCTTGTGTCAGGTTAATCGAATCCAACCAGGATAAAAGATTATGCCATACAATTGTCGGGGGCCAATCAAATCCCACCTAAACAAAATATTTAGCAGGGATCAACTGAGCGCATGCGCAATAGTATTATTCTTATCACGATCAAATTTGTATAAGGTTGGATTTTGTTCTCTTAGATTGGCATTGCCTAGCCAGATATCTTCCCAGAAACGAATCTCCGACCTATCCTTTATCGTGAAAGTCCCAAAACGAAAGAGATGTTTCTTTGCCGCCATTAGGCCAGCCAAAAGTGTGAGTCACCAGGTTTCCAATATGCCCGAGACACCGCTTTTTGGCCTAGATACTCGTTGTGCAACATGGTTTGCCAAACACCATCCTTAGTAAGAAGTTTGAACAACCATTTACTGAGCAGGGCCTCATTCTTGACCTGTAGGTCATGAATATACCAAGGCCACCTTGGTCTTTCGGCCTACATACCATGCTCCATTTGGCTAGCCTGTATTTTTTTCTTCTCATCGTCTCCTTGCCAAAAGAATATGGATCTAAAATAGTCCAGTCTTTGCAGGACCCCTTTTAGGAGTTGGAAGAAAGAAATCATATAGAGAACCATATTTATGAGAATGGAGTTAATCAAAACCACCCTCCTCCAACTGAGAGAAGCTTTCCTTTCCAACTACTCAACCATTTCTCTAGACGCTCCTCCACATGCTTCCACTCTGCAATGGTGAGACGCCGATAATGAACCACTATTACCAGGTATTTAATCGGAAATTAGCCATGTGCGCAACCAAAGAGGTCAGCATAATCTATCGCGGCCTCAACGGCTTCTCCAAAACAGAATAGTTCAAAGTTAATTTTGAGACCCGACATTTCCTCAAATGCTGAAAGCAGGAGTTTCAGGTTTCGAGCCTTGTCCAGGTAATGTTCCATAAAATTCATTGTGTCATCGGCATATTGCAAAATAGAGAGGCCATCATCCACAAGATGTGGTACTACTCCTGCAATCTGGCCGTCCTGCTTGGCGCGCTCAATCAGAATAGCCAAACATGTCAGCAACAATGTTAAATAACATTGGAGACATGGGGTCACCCTGGCGTAGTCCTTTTTTGTCTGAAAGTAATGGCCTACATCATCATTGACTTTGATGACCACACTACCTCCAGTTACATTTTTTGATCCATTGGCGCCATTTATCGGAGAAACCTTTCATTCTTAGGGTCTGTTGGAGGAAAGACCACTTGACCTTGTCATAGGCTCTTTCAAAGTCAATCTTGAATACCACTCCACTCATGTTTTTCTGTGCATCTCGTGGACGGTCTTATGCAAGATTACTACACCATCTAGTATATTCCTTCCTTGCATGAAGGCCATTTGAGATGGCCGGACAACATGGTTAGCTATCGAGTTTAACCTATACGTAGCCACTTGGGTGAAAATCTTGAAGCTCATATTAAGGAGGCATATGGGTCTGAACTGCTGGATCCGCCCAGCCTCCTTAATCTTTGGCAACAAAACAATCTCGCCAAAATTTAGCCTGAATTGGTCAAGTCAATAGGCATGAAGACAATTGAACAACTCCAAAAGGTCGGCCTTTATGATATCCCAAAAATTGTGATAGAATTCTGCAGTGAAACCACCAGGGCTTGGAGATTTGTTGCGTTCCATTTGGAACACCGCCGCTCTCACCTCCTCTTCTAAGAAAGTTGTCATGACGATATCATTCTCTTCATCCATGACTTGTGGAATATCATCTATTCGGGTCTCGCCAAGGGTGACATTCCCTTCATATGGCGCCCCGAACATAGATTTTGTAGTAGCTGGTGATATACTTTTTGAGCTCCTCCTGACCTTCGATCCGCCCTTCATCCTATTGGAGACTATGACTACATTTCTTCCTATGTCGACCATTGGCGACCAGTTAGAAGTATCTTGTATTACTACCTCCCATTAGGATGAAGTCAGCTTTGGACCTTTGGTAGTATTTAATCTCCTCTTCACGCAAAAGACGAGCAACCTTCTCATTAGATTGCTTTTACAATTCAATCTCTTGTTGAGATAAGGCGCAGGTCTCAGCAATTTTGTCGAGGTCATTAATGATGTTGCAGAAGCGCTGATATCTTTTTTGTATAACCCGTTGGTGTGCTTTGCCCATCCAAAGAGGTGTTGCCTCATGGCCCTTATTTTATAATTCCATCTCAGAATCTATATACGACCAACGGTGGGCCTCTCCCAAACACTCTTGATTATGTTTGCAAAACCTTCCCGATATAGCCATCCCAATTCAAATTTGAAAGGACGACGGGCAGAATGGCTCGTTGAATTAGAATCAAGAATGATTGGTCCACGATCCGATAGTGCCTCGATTCTCTCTAAGGCTCGCACGGTTATCATAGGAAATTTTAATTCCCATTCAGTATCCATGAGTACCTTATCGAGCTTCTCATACGTCGACACAGAACCATTATTAGCCCAAGTGAACTGCCGCCCTGACATAATCATTCCTAAATATAAGACTTAATTAGAACCGGAGGTAGTATTATTTTTTGCCAATTGGATCTCTATTCGTAATCTTCCTCACGGGTGTGCACTTACAACAGCTACCATTCCATGTTGACCCTAACCCAACCCAGAATAAGACAACTTCAAATTTTCTTTTTGGTGCCCGGGATTAGTTGGTTTGTCACACATGTGATGTGACTGCAAAAGAGGGTACTTATTTGCCTAAATGACCCTATTTTCTGCTTAAGTACTCCTATGACCCCTCTGAACTCTTATGGACGCATTCGGTTGCCTGCATTAGTGGGAGGATTTCTCAGTTTAGCTAGGTGGGGGAGGGGCGGGAGGGGAGGGCGTGGTGGGGATCCTGTCGAGGTAGGGTTCCAGTGCGCATGGCTCGGTGATTCACGCGGTTTGCTAATAAAATTTGAGAGCATTCCGCAGAAGCCTTCCGAGAGACTCAGCGGTGGCCATGGCATGACACATGGCTGGCGCTAGCCTTTTTGGGGTCGTCTGCTATATTCAAAACATCTGTTGAATTTCTAGAGTTTAAATGCCAAAGATTTAAGATCTGAACTACGACCACGTGAATCATGGAGACAAAATGGATTGTAAGTTACCATGTGTGGCCCTTGGACCATATCTAGGCCTTGGGCATCCAAAGGATAGGGAGGATCCATCATCGAGGTTGGGGGGCACGAGATGTGCAGGATAATGCCGGTTTAATCCAAAAAGAATCATACAAAGCCAAAAATTCAGGGGACCTAACATGGTGTAAGGATATGCATTACGGGAAACAACTAATTTGCCATCAGCTTTTCTTGGGCCTGACGGCAAAGACAAACTTTGTTGTCTGCTGCTGTAGACGACAAGGAAATATTGACGGCAAAATAGACTTTGTCGTTTGCCAAACAGAATACAGACAACAAACAGCTCACTTTGCCCTCTGCCAAAACAATAATAGACGGCAAAGACTTTGCCGTCTGTTATTTTGTTCAATAGACGGCAAAGTGAGTTGTTTGCCTTCTGTATTTTGTTTGGCAGACGGCAAAGAGATAACACACCATACGGATCGATCACGCGGATCGATGACGTGGCAAGATCCAAAATGCACGGCCCCATCCACCGTACCCGTCGGACACACACATTCACCCACCCACGAAATATTATGCCATGACAATGGTCAGGGGCCAAGCAAATCCCGCCTGAACGAAATATTCAGCAGGGATGAACTGAGCACATGCGCAATAGTATTTTCTTATCACAAGCAATTTTATATAAGGCCGGATATAATCTTGTACGGGTATTTTTGGATGAAAAGAAATTATTAATTTTTAAAGGGAAAGAAACACAGGTTGGAAAATCTTTGATTTTAAAGTAGAGAAATAGATTATTTTTTTACAAGAAACACCATGCATTCCATTAACTAGTGGTCGCAGCAATACCGCCGGCCAGAACACATACATCTAAGGGGAGATGAGGCAGCCACAAACGTTGGCCATTGCCCTTGAAGCATAACCAGGTAATAGAAAAATAGAATTTTGTTTTGAGGGAAGGTATAAAAAATAGAAGAAAAAGAGGAAGAAGAGGCGAAGCGGTATGGCCCATGTACCCGGGCCTTGCAACACACACCGCGCGCACCGGCGAGTGAGTCCCACAGCAGACGATGGCGACGGCGAGGAGACACGGAACAGCGGACATGCAAGGACGAGGACGCGGCCGGCCCCATCTCTGTTCCATCTTCTGGAGCAGGACCTTCGTTTCCACCGGCATCGATTCGTGAACTACCCTACTACCTTACCTATCTATCTCGAGTAGGAGGCCCTACGTATATTGGATTAGGTGGCCTTTTCTTTAAGCTATAACTACCGATTCTGGATTCTAGGCATCACAAAATCAGAAAGACAAACATATACTCACTCTGTCTCATTAAAATAAGTGTCTCAACTTTATATTAACTTTAGTACAAAATTGTATCAAGCTTGAGACACTTATTTTGGGATTGAGGGAGTAGATTTTATCCAAAAAGGGTTCTTCCGTTTTGTATATAAAGCAACCATCGTCGAGCCAACCGACACAAACTCTCAAACAAACACACCCACCACAACAACTCGACAGACCACACACGCACCCAAGGCAAGATACCAGGGTGATTGCGAAAGCTTCACAACCCCACCAAAAAACACAACAAGCAAACTACAGGAAAGCTAGCTGCTTGACGTCTCCATAGCCCTCAACAGTGGGCGAGTCAACACGAAGAGAAGAAGCCATACATGACGAACCGTAATGCTCGGCAGTGCCTTCAGGAAGGACACGACACTGGAGCGCCGCCACAACCAGATCCAAGGATCAAAAGTTTTTCCCCGGAGCAACACGGGGGACGGAGAGAAAACGCAACGACGCCCATAGGTGCCTCCGCCATATGCCTGGCAGAGCCAGAGATAATTTTCACCCCGGCAAGACTTCTTCGCCTCCAAGACAGAATACAACATGCCACAAGGACACCTGCCACACCACCTCCTCCTCGTCGCACACTGGCCTCCATGCTGCCCACACAACCATGGCAACCAGCCACCATCTGAGCCACGAGCCCCGCCCACGGGCACCGCAACTCCCACCACCAAGGCCGCTGCCTCGGTATCCATGGCCCCAACTCCATCTCCGTCCCATGCTTGAGCAATGACGACCAAAGGAACGGGCGGGAAGGCACCTCCTTCCCCACCCTTGGACGCCCCCCAGGTCCGTGCCCACCCCCCGGGCTGACCAGATCTGGCCGCCACCGCCCCGCCTTGCCACACCTGGGCAAAAGGCGAGCTCCCAGCAGCCCATGTCCACCAGACAGGCAAGGTTGACTCCGAGGCCCTCCTAGCGACGAATCAAACCTTCGACGTACGGTGGCTTGCCTCGACCCCACATATATTCGTCCTCATTCGCTCGTCGGACCAAACCCTATCTAATCCACTCTTCTCCACTCCGAGAGGCTCAGCCGGCCGTCGGACATGGACAAGACGAATGGAGCCGAACGAGCGCCGTCTTAGAGATCTGGATTAGGCTTTACTACGTTGAATGTAACTACATGTATTTGAAGTTTCACAATTGATGCATCTGATTGTGAAAGAAAAGATTTAAGGTGGGTCAGATTTGATGTAGATGCTCTAACTAGCTGGTAAATAAAAATAAAAGCGTACATCAATTTACCAAGACAACATGGATAAATGGCATTGTTATATTTGTCTTGCAAAACAATTTTTTTTCATATGTCTGTATACTTATTTTATGGATACATAATACTTGAAAGTTGTAGTCAAAATTGCGCAACGAAAATCACAAAAGTCAAACGGCGCCTTTTATTTTAAGACGGAGCGAGTACAATACTGTAGGTAAAGACTTTGGGGGTATTAAAAAAAGAAGAATCTGAGGTGGAGGTGAAGTCAAGGAAATTAAAAGAAAAATACTACACTGTATAATACAGTATATACTGTAGTTCATTATTACGGGGCAACAGTGCGCGTCCGATGGATCTAGAATTAGATCCAGAGGTGGTAAGATGGGAGCACTGTGACAACTACTACGCTCTTCCTCGCTCTCTCAAGCTAGCTGAGCTGAGCTGGGCGGTCCGGCGCTCCCCTGGCCCTGCTCTCCGCTCCCCGCCCCTGCTGCTCTTCACCTCCGCCTCGCCGTCCGGGAACGCGCTTCCTTTCCGTCACCTCGCCCTCTCACCGCCGTCAACGTCGGCTCCCGGATCTGAACCAGCCGCAACCTACCGCCGCCGGACAGCACAGGTCAGAGGTCAGATCACCGCTCCCTCTCTCTGTCTGTCTAACCAATTTGATAGGGCGGACTAGACTAGTATTAGACGAGTTTTCTTTAAGCAATAATATTACGTGCTGCTGCTTCTTCCCTCCCATAGTTGGTAGGAGTACAAGAATGAAGATAAATAAAGCATCGAGGCATTATTATGTGCTAGCTACCGTCGTGGATTTGAAAAATAAAGAAACCAATCCTGATATGTTCCTCTTTCTCTCCCTCTCTCGTGATTTCTGAGATGCAATATGCAATTTTTTTTTATTTTTTTGGAAAAGGAGGATGCCTAAGTTTGGATTTGAAAAATAAAGAAAACAATATGGAATGCATTTTCTGAGATTTGAATAACGATATATATATATATATATATATATATATGTATATATATATATATACGGGTAAATGCCTAAGTTTGGTTGACCACACACAAAGAAATAAACAACATCTCTTTAACCATCTGTATGTGCTTCCCATGGTAGTATAAAGTTAAAGAATGTGATTGGAAATTCTTGGCCTGATGCCTTCATTTATATTTCTCTTGTGATTGCAAATTCTCAATAGGTACCCATCCCTGGACTGCTGTGCTGCGATTCAACCCCCCATTTGCAGCAGCAGCTAGGTAGTAGGCAGCGGCATCCGTCACCTGCAGCAAAGGCGGGCAGGCGCGCTTGCGCCAACGTACGTACTATACACGCACTCCGCCCCTTTACTTTGCAGCTTCTAGCAGCCGATTTAACATCAAATTCCTTTTGATTCCTTGATTGATGCAGGCGCCACGTGTCGTCCGTCCCTGCATCACACCGGAGGATGGCCGTCGTGGCCCTCGGCGCGGCGCAATGGGTAGTGGGGAAGGCGCTAGCCCCCGTCGCGGATGGTGTGCTGGAGGCTTGGGCGGCCACCAGGAACTTTGGTCCCAACGTCGAGGCCCTCAGGATGGAACTGCTGCTCGTGCAAGCAACGCTTGAAAATGCTGGCCGCAAGGAGATCGGTGGTCCGGCCATGGAGGAGCTGTTGCAGAGGCTGCAGGACTCGGCGCACATTGCCCAAGACTTGCTGGACGAGCTGGACTACTTCCGCATCCACGACGAGCTCAACAGCACGTACAATGCTGCCGACCAGCACGGCAAGGGTGGCGTCCACGACCTCGCCCTCAATGCTCGCCACACCGCCAAAGCTGTTGGCAAACTGGTCAGCTGTTGCCCTTGGCAGCGTGCTAAGCGCCGGCAGAGGTCACCCGGCGAATCCTCCTCAGCACAAGACACCATTCAAGAAGTCAGCGGATGCATGCCCAAGCTGATTGGTAAACTCCTCCCTTGCTCATCTTCCCGGGATCCACATATAAGTGAGAAAGATTGTGGCAGTGTGCAAGAAATGCCAAAGTTTGAGTTTAATAGGGTTGATTTCTCTAATAAAGATGAAGGACATCACAGAGAAATTGCAGCTTGTGCGGAAGGATGTTAATGGCCTTTTGCAGAGTTGTGACCCTAAAAGTGTCTCAAACATTGCCCAGTGTCGTCCTATCACCAAGGGTCGAATTGACGAGCCAAAACTGTATGGGAGGGACCGTGTCATGGATAGCATCATAAAGGACATCACCAAGGGTCAATACTGTGACAAGGGTATAACTGTGCTTCCGGTTGTTGGTTCGGGGGGAATGGGGAAAACAACTCTCATACAACACATATATCGCAACCAGCAAGTGCTGAATCATTTTCCAGTCATGATTTGGATATGTGTGTCTTTCAGTTTCAATCTGGATAAGGTGCTAGAGCAGATTAAAACATGTACCCCTGCAGTTGAAAAGGAAAAAATTGGCAGTACAACTGAAGATTTGATCGAGCAAAGATTAAAATCTAAAAGGTTCTTACTTGTATTGGATGATATATGGAGGATTAATAATGGGGATGACTGGTTAAAATTATTGTCGACACTCAATAAATCTGAGGAAAAAGGTTCCATGATTCTGGTCACAACTCGGTTTGAAGCAATAGCACAGATGGTTGAAACACCTTGCCAGTCAATAAACCTGAATGGTTTAGAATCTGGAGAGTTTAGAAAGTTATTCCTTGCATTTGTGTTTGGTGATGAGCAATATCCAAGGGATAAACAATTTTTGCTTGAGACTGGAGATAAGATAATGAAAAAACTAAAGGGCTCCCCTCTTGCAGCAAAAACGGTTGGTAGATTACTGAGTAAAGACCTTAGTTTGCGTCACTGGAGAAGGGTCCTAAAAAGTAGAGGATGGGAGAAGCAGACCGATGACAATGAAATTATGCCTGCCTTGAAGCTTAGCTATGACTTTCTTCCTTTCCATCTGCAACAATGTTTTGCCTATTCTGGATTGTTTCCTGAAGATTACAATTTCAGAAGTGACGAACTGATCAGTCTATGGATCGCACTAGATATTTTGATACCCAATGGGCAAGACCAAACATTTGAAGACATAGGTCTGAGCAATTTAAATGAGTTAGTCACCCATGGATTTTTCAGAGAAGAGAAAACTATGTATGGTCTGCGTTATGTTATGCATGACCTGCTGCATGATTTGGCATTGAAGGTTGCATCTCATGATTGTCTTAGTTTAAGTCTCCCTGGTGTTGGATCAGTAGAGATTCAGCCAACCACCCGTCACTTGTCAATAAGCACATATGGTTTAGGTAAATATGATGCAGTGTCTGGTAAAAAACTGAAGAGTGAATTGGAAGAACTAAAGACAAGATTTAAAGTTGAAGAATTGCAAACATTGATGTTATTTGGACAAATGGATGAAGGCTTTGTTAAGATATTTGGTGATTTTATTGGGGAAGCAAATACTCTTCGTGTTCTTCATTTGCCCAAAATGCTTTGTCCCGTGGAGTTCATGTTACATAACTTTTCGGGACTTCTCCACCTACGATACCTATGTCTAGGGACACAGGAGATCCAGATGCATTTACCACTTGGCATCTCCAAATTTTATCATTTAAGGATCCTAGATCTTGAAAAGTGGCATGGCAGTTGTGATTTGCCCGAAGACATGAGCAACCTTGCCAAACTGTGCCATTTTTATGTCCCAAATGATCAGCTTCATTCTGATATTTATAATGTGGGGAAACTTAAACTGTTAGAAGAGTTGAAGGTATTTCAAGTCAATAAAAGAAGTGAAGGGTTTGAAACAAAGCAACTAGAGCACTTGACCAAGCTAAGGGAGCTTGGCATCTACAACCTTGAGAAGATAGATACAGCAGAAGAAGCAACTCAAGCAAAACTGATGGAGAAAAATTACTTGAGGAGGTTAACATTGGACTGGGATAGTAAGCGATCTAGTGTTGATCCTGGTGTGGAAGCAGCGGTTCTTGAGAGCCTTCAGCCACATGGAGATCTTCAGGTGTTGTGCATTAGAGGGCACGGAGGTCCTTCTTGTCCGACATGGTTGGGTGATGAGTTCGCTGTTGAAGCTCTACAATCTCTTTATCTTGATGGTGTTTCTTGGGAAGTTTTCCCTTCTTTAGGGAAGGCGTGGGATCTTCGTGAATTAAGGTTTGAGCATATTGCCAGACTGAAGGAGTTTATCGTAGAGAAAAGCTTTTGCATGCTAACACAACTTATACTCATTGGCCTTGGAAGTTTTGAAAAGTGGGTTTACACTGGTGAGCAAGAGTCTTCCGTTGGTGGAGACTTGTTACCACCAACTGCTCATGTGTTCCCTCTTTTGCAAGTTCTGGTTATTAGAGAGTGCCCGAAACTCGTGGGGTTGCCTTTCTCAAACCACATTGTTTCTCCAGATTGGTTCCCCAAGCTACAAGAGCTTGATGTAAATGATTGTCCCGAATTCTTGCCACTGATTCCCATCTCCTGGATCGAAAGTCTGCGTTCTGTCACGATGGAATGTGTAAAGATGCTAAAGGAGTTTGCATACTCAAAATCATCCAATGGAGCACAATTGAAGATTATTGGAGGGGCTGATTTGCATAGCATAGACCAAGTGTTAGTTTTTGATAAAGAAACAAGTCTTGGGAAGCTGACACTATCGAGGTGCCCACCTCTGGAGTTGAAGCACCTTCTTATGCTAACCTCACTGAGGACATTGATTGTAGAAAATTCAGTTGGTGTAGTTGGACCACTAGGAGGAGGTCAGAGTGATGTGGAATGGCAGCTCCATGTTGAGTGTATCAAGATCGATGGCTTAACTGGTAATACTGGCGAGGAACTGACAGAGCTCCTTCCCCACCTTCCAAAGCTCTCCAAATTGGAAATATGGCAGTGTAAAAACATAAAAAAGCTGGTAGTGGGGGTGGATGTGCAACAGACAGCACAAGAAGCATCAGAGATAACCGCAGCAGCAGAGGAAGAGGATGACGGGGTGCTGCTCTTCCCCGCTCATCTCCGTGACTCACTACGGGAATTGGATTTCACTTTCTGCCCAGAGCTGGTCCTGGTGGACCCGCCAACTCTTGTTCCTGGAGAAGGATGGCTACAAGCCTTGCAATCTCTCCAGAGATTAACAATACGGCGGTCCCCAAAGTTTCTATCCACCTTCTCCTTTTCCTGTCACATTTTCCCTTCCTCCCTGCAGTTTCTGATGCTTTTGGATGTGGAAGGCATGGGGACACTGGAGCCCCTCTCAAACCTCTCCTCTCTCACCAGATTAGAATTGTGTGGTTGTGGAGAGGATCTAAAATGTCAGGGCTTGTGGTCTCTCCTTACCACCGGAGGCCAGCTCAAGGAATTAAAAGTCATGCACAGCCCTAGATTCTTTGCTGATTGGGATCCCAATCCCAGACGGGCTTTGGAAGATGCTGAGGGAGGTGAAGAGCAGCAGGCACAGCTTGTTTCATCCATACTGCGTGAGCTTAAAACAAATGACGTGGCAGGACTTCTTGCTGCACCCGTCTGCAGATTCCTCTCTTCCTCCCTCACCAAGCTGTCACTTTGGGGGCATTGGTGTGAAGGGATGGAGCGGTTCAGCAAGGAGCAAGAGGACGCCCTTCAACTCCTCTCCTCCCTCCAGGTACTAATGTTTTGGAATTTGAAGGACCTCCAACAACTCCCTGCAGGGCTGCGTAACCTTACCAGCCTCAAGATATTATCAGTCAACTGCTGTCCAGCCATCTCGTCATTGCCCAACGATGCCCTCTCGGATTCACTGGAAAAGCTAGATATCTTCAGCTGCAGTGAGGAGCTGAAACAGCAGTGCAGGGGGTTAGTGGGAACCATCCCCAAAATCAAAATAGACAGCATTGACTACTGATCCAAGGTAACACAGACATATTTTTTTGTGTGTGTTTTTCCTAATAACACATAGTTTGTTCCCATCCACTATGCAGGACGATGCCTTGGAGTTCCCTTGTACATTCCTCTAGCCTTGTAGAGCTCTTCCCTTCCCATTCAAACACATGCAACGAAGGCCTTGTGGCTGTGGCCTTCCTTCCTCTACTTAAATCTGGTAAGTACATCCAAACTGGAACTTTACTCCTGCTGTACTATATCTGATAAGACACCACGTGTGCTGATTGGCCCTGATCTTTCACCACACACAAATAACAACAATATTTGGGGATTTTTGGTGGAGAAGTGTATGAACTAGGAGAGAAGTTGATCTATCTAGCAACCAGAAATTAGATCGAATAGATAACTTGGTTGAAGCAAAGTAGATGTGAGAGGAGAAGCAGAAATTAAGATGGGGATTAAGCACATGGGGCTGCACCCAAAATACCTTTCTGATTGAGATTTCTGGATATTCTGATCCAAGGTAACGCAAACAGACTTTCTTGTGTTTTTCCACTTTGCCCTTTTCCTTCATTTCTGCATAATAAAACTTGGTTTGTGGCACATTGTGAAGTTGTCAGGTTTGTGCAAGAAAAGCATCAGGTTCAAGTTTAAATATTCAGATCTGCTTCATTTTAGTGGCATGGAGGGATGATGCTTCCTGTACTAACTAACAAGTGACCCCTCTGTGCAGACAAACAAGCCATAAGCTAATGGCTTATTATTATTTCCAGAAGATGCAGCTTATTATGAAAAACTTGCACTGCAAAGGTAGGTAGGGATTATTCATGTCTGCTCTGAGCCTCTGAGTACCAGAAGAGGGACATAATTATCCCCAAATAACTGAATGGCTGTGCAAATTTCGCAGGTGTGACGACTCACTAGAGAAGGACCGCTGTACACCTGCTCGATGACTCCAGCATTTTATGGGTGTGCTTAAAACACAGGAGAGGTGTTCATTCATGCGAGGTAAATAGGACCCAGTGAAGTGCAACTCTGCAAGATAGCTACATGTTCTTAATTATCAGGTTAATTGACTTGAAAACATTTCAGAGTCGGCTCCCCAAGGAGGGTGATGAATTGACTTGCAACCGGTCCGCGGAATATGTGAAGCCATGCTAAGGAAGAAGCAGCAGAAACACTGCCCAGGCTAGAAGAAGCGTAGCCAGCAGCTGGGTATATCTGAAGCTTGTCAGCCTTGTTATGCCGCTTAGAATTAAATTCCTGCCATGAGTATGCCCATATCGTGTGTGAGATGGTTAGTATTTCGGTCATTCGGTATTAGTGTAGGCTGTGTAGCACAAAATATTATGACCCTGACCGGCAGAACCATGGCAATTACTTACACATCCCCCTCTTTGTCAGGAACCAGACTGCATCTTCTGAAGGAACCGACACTTGTCATGTTGTTAACTGAAGAAATCGGCACCCAGCGGTTGGTGCCCACATTGTTGACCGCCCGATCTTCATCAAATGGCAACTTACCGCCTCGCCCCGAGTTACAACGCACCTGTCGCCCTTGATGGCGCATCCAGTGGCTTTGAAGACTGGAGCTGTCGCTATTTGAATTACATTCTGCCGTCTCCTTGTTGACCTGCCTTACTTTAGTAGCGTTAAAGTTACCCTTTCCAGTGGTTGTAATGGATCTATCTGAGAGCCCTGGGGCTCATCTTCCTGAACTTGGCGTAAACCCTACGCTGGCGCATGTCCTCTGTTCGCTATATTTCTCTCATGGGGTCATCCTCTGAATTCACCTACTTGGGAGCTTCATGTGATCTGCGAGTGATTTAGTTTTGTGAACTAGTTGTTCAGCGCTCCTGCTTACTGGAGCACATGGCGTCGATCATCACCAAGTTAAGGCAGTGAAGTCCCCAAGGTTCTACTGGCACCAGATATTCTTGCATTCGTCATAAGTGTTGTTGTTTAATGAAATTTAATGGCTCACATGATGATGTGAGGGATTCACTTGCTGCTCAACTATTTACATCAGAAACTTGCCAAGCTAGTGATGGATGTGTAAGCTCCTCACTCTGACTGATCATGTACTGTTGGTAGCTAGCCTCAGTTATGATGCTGCTTGGTTTTCTAGATCAACCACTCAAGGATAGATAGGCAAAGAAGTGGCTGTACTTCACCCAATATGCCGCGTCTCAGTCACGAGGCCATACTAAGATACAGTTTCCTTGTAAGAATTATGTTAGTTTCGCAATATTGCACTTGAGAGATAGAGTAGCTTATAGTATCAATTATAACCGACTGCAAAATGTTTCAGAGTCGGCACCAGGGAGGGTGGTGAATTGAGTTGCAACAAGTCCGCGGAGTAAGAGTTATGCAGATACAGATGCGATATGCTTGCTAGATCCATGCGAAGGCTAGGCTAAGCAGGAGCATAGTCTGCAGCTATTTGGCAAATGAAATGATGCTCTGCTCATCTCCCCTGCTTCTCAAGCATACAAACCCGATGGATATGCTTGCTTGCTTATTCGGTCGGAGTAGTATCTGCTGGAAGCTTGTCTGTCGCTGCCTTTGTTGATTGTTGCCGCAGTTCTATGGATTTGAACATCTGCCAAAGCTCGTGCTCATGTTTTCTTTGATTCCCCCGACTGTTTTTTTTCCTTCCTTATTTTGAACTGTTGTCCAGAGTGTGTTGTTGCTGCATCACAAAACAGAGCTTAAATAATTTCGACGATGCAAAGGCTGGCTAGAGATTTCTTTATGTATTTGTTTGCATTCGGAGAAATTTGATCTTTTATGAGATGCAGGAAATTTATAGCTGTTCAGAGCTCTTTCTTTCTTTCTTTGCATTCAAACACCACATCTCAATAGGACACATGCCCCGCACAAGGACGCAAACTATTCTGACCTTGACTGGCATGCAGATGCACAACAAGGCCAATTACTTGCACATCTCCTTGTCAGGAGAACAACCAGGCTGGCTGCATCATCTTGTCAAGAAATTGACACTTGTTATGGTGTTAACTGAAGAAATCGACACCCAGCGTTTATCGTGACATACCACCACCCTTGACCGTGCATCCAACAACTCTGAATTCACCAAAGTAAGGCAGTGAAGTTCCCCAGAATGTCATCATCACCAGATAGGAGAGCAGAGGAGAGGAGAGGAGCACCATTTAATTACTGCACTTGGCGCCATCTAGCAGCCCAAGATGCTCTTCAAATGATGAGCTGATTCTTGGCCATCGACTGTAGGATCTTGTGTCCGATACTAATACTTGGTAGCACAATCTCTGGAGGGAAGATGACCAAGGTGGTAGTGGTGTATGGACTGGGCGCAGAGCAGAACCATCCAATTCCAATCCAATTTCGCCATCAGGCCTTCATCATGCAGTCGGCGAACCTGTGAAATTTTCTCTTTTGAAGTGCACATTCATTCATAAAAGAGGCAAGGAGAAGATGATTTGTGGTCGGACACCACATGTTATTAGACATTCTATGTATATTTTCATTGCCATCATCATCCGTTATTTACGTCTCGGAGTTATAACGGCGTTCCTTTCCTTCTGGTTACAGTTACACTGAACGTGCTCTGTTATTTACTCTGACTGTCAGGTCTAGCTAGCTAACATATGACGAGGGGCAGGAGTTGTGTCACCAGATCATCCTTGACCAGTTGCTCGACATCACAGCCAATATGTGTTGCCAACGTGTAGTACTGCTCGCTGTCGGGGAAAAGAACATGTAGTAGTAGTACAGCTAATGAAAATTCAGGGTGAGATGTGGCTCCCTCCCTTCATTGCCGGTGCGCTTCTCCGCTGCTCATTCATGTTGTTGGTGTGTTTCTTCTTGTTACGGTGTCAATGTGTAAAAAACCAAAAACGGATTTGGGGGCTGTTTTCTTCAAATTTCCCCAAGCGTTGTTGCTCGAACACAAAAACAGAGCTGCTTAATTAGTTTTCAACGATGCAAAGATTGGCTGTGGGTTTCTTTCTTTCTTTGCATGCAGATGTAGAGTTTTTTGATTGAAATAATTAGCAGGAGCTCTGCTTTTCAATCAAGCAGTGGGAGAACTGTACATTCACCGGGCCTGAGTTTGGAATTTACCCTGACGATGAAATATGACCGGGCCTGACGGGCATCATCTGAGGAAAGAATGATGGTAGTATTGTTCACGGGTGTTATTCCTGCCACTCATGGAGATGGCGAGATGGATCCGGCGATCGTAGGAAGGGAACAACAAGGACAAGTAGGATAGGCGCCGCCGTAAGCTAGGTTTAGGTCCAGTCTTTTTTTTAATGGAATATATCAAAAATGTAATGAAATTGCTTTGGTTTATGTGAAAATCATCCGGTCTGCTGCGGCTACGTTTGTAAGGCTGGCTCCCGCATTTAGTGATTCCGCCGGTCCATGGACGGATCCCAGATTGAGTCAGCGTTGCCCTAAAGAATCTTGTAGAGTACAAACTATGTACGTACGTACTCTTTCAGATCGAATATTAAATCAAACCCTAGCCAGGTAGCTGCATACAGACATATATATATCTGTACGCAGGTGATCCTTATCCTTATATAAAGAAAGAAAAGTAAACGCGGGTGGACGATGGCCGACGCCGAGCAGCAGCAGCTGCTGGCGGCGGCAGAGCCCGAGGAGTGCAGCCGGTCGGCGGTGATATTCCTCTTGGGCTGCACCGTCATCGCGCTCTTCTCCATCGCCATCTTCCTCGTGATTTCGTGGCCCTCCATCGACGACCGCAATGCTAACGACCTCAAGGTCCTTGCGCTGGCGCTCCTCCTTGCCCCGGTCCTCTGCCTGACCGCCCCCATCATCAGCCTCGTCACTGGTATGCTCATTCAACGGCACCATGGAAACCCAGAAGGAGAGAGGATCGTCGATGAGTTGCTTCTGCTCTGGTGATCCATCAAATCGTTTTGGCTGGAACATCATCATCAGACTAGGTCCATCCATCATCGTAATCTGAGATTCATGCTTTTTTTTTTTTGCGGGAAATCTGAGATTCATGCTACCTAGCTAGTACAGTACCTGCGGTTTATTATCAGGTTATACGAGAGTTTATGCGTCATGCTTGAGCATACATAATTAAGATGATTGGACGCCATTGGAGATGACTTCTATTGTCAGTTTATTTGCAAGTAGGTATGGGGGCAACTTATATATTGTACGGTGATGCTAAAACTCCAACATCAGATTTTTAACCATGACAAATTGAATGTTTTTTGTGCAAATTATAATGCGGCAACGAGGGTAATTTTCTTTAGTAAGCATGGAAATTCCTGGCCAAAACTGAACATGACAAGGATTTGTCGTGCTTGCTAAAAGTTGCCGTTCCTGCGACAATATAATTTATTATAAAAAAGTTTGATTTGTCATGCTCAAAAATCTGATGCTTAATTTGTAGCGAAATCCATATTGTATGGTTGTTTAAACAAACCACAAAAGCACACACACGACAGACGTGCTCGAAAGATGGTTTGGATAAGGCGGATTTATTATAACATCGTAATGCACTAAAGTATAAGACAATAGGTTCCATTGCTAGGCTCCATGCCCGACACAACCTTTCTTATTTATCATTCATCTATCTTCACATTTATCTTCACTGATCCATTTTTCACTATCAGAATGAACCTTTGCCGAGTGTCCGGGTGTTTGCTGAGTTTATTTTATCCGGGCACTCAGAAAAGTAAATGAAACCGAGTGGGAGAAAAAAAACTCAGAAAGACGGGTGCCCATGGCAAAGACAGTACTCTTTACCGTGTTCGGCCTACATGGCACTATTTTTCCTTCTTCTTTTCCTTTTTACATTTTTTTAAAAGGAGGGTCACCCCGGCCACTGCACTAAAATGATGCATGCAGCCATATTATTAAGCAAACGGTTCAAAAGGTCTGTGATTTGGTACAAGCTCACTGGGGAGCCAAAGTAAATTGAATATAAAAGTTGCCACAACCGGCAAAAAAAGGGTCAAGATGACTAAACATCTATCCTATTATTGGAACACCATGCAAACCTGCGGGGGATGATCGTAATCCTCCGCGTGGGCAGTGGGGCGATGACGGTTATGATGCTTATGGCTCTGGGCAGCATCGGGGATCGTCGTCTACAGGCGGTGGACGTCGTGGGAATGCATGGGTGGATGACGGCAACGCCAACCAGGGTTTTCAAGGACCGCCCGGCAACTTTGTGGAGGGTGCGGTTGGCCCCAATAACCGCTCTTTCCGAGGTCGTTTCCGCGGAGGGCGAGGTGGGAACAGACGTTTCTATCAGCCACGGCACCCGAAGATTACAGTTGAGACGGAGTTGCCTGACGATGGATCGAATCTACCGCAGGCGGCGGTGGAGACGGTTCAGGCTTTGGCCGAAGTTACGTTGCCGGAACCCATGCAGACCGGTGATTCTGCTTCGGAACATGGTACAGACAAATCTGAGGCTGACAAGTTGTCCAAGTGGGCGGCAAAGAAGAAGAAGCTTACGTGTTTTCGCTGTGGCGATACGGGACACTTTATGGCTGAGTGTACTGCGGAGTTATGTGACCTATGTCGGAAACCTAAGCATTCCGCTGCTGAGTGTCCGCTTATGCTTGGGCCTAAGCCTTCTGTTCAGATTTTTGGGGTCTGCTGCTCGGAGTTGATGTTCTTTGAGTCTCCAAGAGTGGCACCTTTGGCACCAGCGGTAGAGACTTCTTTCCCTGGGGTGGTGAAGATAGTTCATGGACCGTTGACCGAGGCGCAAATTATTCAGCAGCTGCGGGAACTCGCTCCGGGTAATTTTCAGTGGTCCTTGCTCAAGCTTAATGATACGTCTTATAAGGTTGATTTTCCGTCTAAGGAGGATCGGGTGCGCATCCTGAAATTTGGTATGAGCAGGGTTACAGGCACTAGTTTTGTGCCACAGTTTGATGAGTGGAAGAAGAAGGAGCCGCAGGGCATGCCGTTGAGGCAGATTTGGGTTCGTTTCTCCGGGGCACCATCTGAGCCCTTGGATAGCTTCCTGGTAATGTGGAGCTTGGGGTCTTTGATTGGCAAGACTGAACAGGTGGACATGCCATTTACTCGGGCCAACGGGGTAGCGCGTTTACTTGTCAGTGTGGCTAATATCGAGTTCTTGCCAAACGTGGTGCCTTGGACATATGATGGTGTTATGTATCAGCTGGATGTTTTGTATGAGGATCCTAAATTGTTCAATGAGTTTGAGGATGATAATCATATGGATACGACTGAGGGAGGAGGTGCCGCGGGGAACCAGGAGGATTCGGCTAGGGGTGATGATGACGGGGCCAAGGGTCCGGCTGGCCCCTCGGCGTCTACTGATATGGCTCCTACTTCGTCTTCTGGGGTTGCTCCGACATCCACTTTGCAGCTTGGGTCCTTGGGACCGTTTTCTATACCACCTCGGCTGAGAGGGGTTTTGCCGGGTCCGGTGGATCCCATGGACCCCCTTCATCGGTCGGCGGCTTCTGACTTGGGAGATTCTGACAGGCAGGTGGCCCGTCCCATGACTCCTACTTCGCCGATGACTACCGTGGATGGTGCCGCGTCTGCGGCCTTGGCTACAGGTGATGGGCAGGAGGCCCGGTCCCCTGTCAGGCCGACGCCGACGGCGCCCATGGAGGACTTGGCGCCCTTTCCCTCGTCACCACGCGAGGTGGGAGGGATGGCTATACAGGAGGTCGCCGTCTCTCCTTGCCCCGTAGTGGTGGGGGGGTCTAGGGACGCGCCCGTCTCCCCGGCCGCCTCCCTGGAGTACCATGCGCGCATCTCCCCAGATCCCACTGCCGGCGGGTCGCCCATGAGTTTGCCGCGGGCGTCGTCGCCGCGCTGCTCTCCTGTCCCGGTGGCTACGGCCCGGGGCGCCGCTGTTGGGGGTGGGGCAGGAGGCCTTTCCCCTAGCAGTGCTTCACGTGCGGAGGTCATCGCCTATGGTGGTATCCCGGACCCTGTCTCTCAGGGGAGGCGGGTCAGCGGGAGGCTGCAGGATCAGCCGGACGTTGATGACTTGCAGCTCAGGAGTGCGTTGAGAGCTGCCAAGTTGCGCGACGTCGAGACCTCCACTGGTATGTCGGTTAATAAGTCAAATTCCATATTGCATTTTTCTGATGTTGAAATTATTCATAACGCAAATCAGATAGGGGTATCTGTTGGTAAAAATGATGTGGAGGTTTCTAGGTCGGTTAACGACATTCTTGATCTAGAAGCAGATCGGGCGGTAGAGATGATCCGTCATTTTGCGGCGGTTAAACCTATGAACGATTCGGAGATAGATGCGCTTGGGGTTAGGGTCCTTGACGGTTTGTGTGCCGATCTCGACCCTGCGCTACCCGAGACGGAGGAGGATGCCATCCTTGAGCCGTCTCTTCATGTAGATGAACCCGAGCCGATAGAAGCGGAGAATGACTGTGCTAATCTGGCTGATGGTCGCCTTAAGCCAAAGCGGACGTGGAAACGGAAGGTTTACCCCGTCTCGGCAGCACGTAGAAGCGCTAGGATCCGCACTGCCAAAAAATTTCATGATGAAATATGAGAGGCATTTTCTGGAATAGCAGAGGTCTTAGAGACTTGGCTTAAAGAAGGTTCCTGGCGGAGGCGTCTATTGAACATCAGTTAGATTTTATTGCATTGTCGGAGACTGGAAGAAGTAACTTCACTGCACAATTTCTTTCCACTTTGTCCGGGGGGGTCGACTTTGATTGGCATTGCCTCCCCCCTCGAGGAAGATCCGGTGGGGTTTTACTTGGGGTTAAGTGCGACACATTGGAAGTTCGGAGTGTAGTTTTGGGGGATTTTGCCGTAAAGTTTCGAGTTCGAACTAAGGCGGATGGGTTTGATTGGGCGCTGGTGGCGGTGTATGGAGCTGCGCAACCAGAGCTTAAGCCAGACTTCTTGGCGGATATGGTTCGTATTTGTGGAAATGAGCAGCTCCCCCTTTTAGTGGGGGGAGATTTTAACATTATCCGAAGGAAGGAGGAAAAGAATAATGACAATTTTGACGGCCGATGGTCGTTCATGTTCAACACTATTATCGAAAGCTTGGATCTCAGAGAGATAGAGCTTTCGAGTAGGAAATTCACTTGGGCTAATTCGTTACCGGTCCCGACGTTTGAGAAACTTGACCGAGTCCTAGCAAGTGTCGAATGGGAACATAAGTTTCCTCTGGTAACCGTGCAGGCTTTGACAAGAGGTGTCTCAGATCATACACCGTTACTTGTTGACTCGGGAGTTCAAACTTTTGTGGGCAACAAGAACTTTTTCTCGTTTGAACTTGCCTGGTTTGAAAGAGAAGGTTTCCTTGAGTTGTTGGCTCAGGAGTGGGCTAAGGTCTCAGGAGGAAGGACTCCTATCGAGCGATGGCAATGCAAGATTCGTCATCTCCGAAGGTTCCTTCGAGGATGGGCTAAACACACGCATGGTATTTATAAGGCGGAGAAGGAGAGACTTCTTCTTCTTATTCAAAACCTAGAAGTTAAAGCTGAAACTTCTATCTTGGATTCCAGTGAGTTGGAAGCAAAGATGGAGGCGGAGATGCGACTTAAAGAGCTCCTTCGCGAGGAGGAATTGAAGTGGGCATTGCGAGCTAAGGTTCGTAAGATAGTACAAGGCGAGGACAATACTCAATTCTTTCACATGATTGCTAATGGGAAGCATCGTAAAAAAAGAATTTTCCAGCTAGAGCAAGACGAAGGGACTATAGTCGGTCAAGACAATCTGAAAGTCTACATTACCAACTATTATAAGCAGTTGTTTGGTCCCCCGGAAGAAAATTTTGTGTCCTTAGATGAGTCGAGGGTTGAGGATGTTCCTCAACTTGAGACTGCCGAGAATGAGCTCCTGACTGCTCCTTTCTTTGAGAAAGAGGTGTTTGACGCCATTGCACAAATGGAGAATAACAAGGCTCCAGGACCGGATGGGTTTCCGGCGGAGTTCTACAAAAAGTGCTGGCATTTTATTAAGGGTGATCTGATGCCCATGTTCTAGGAGTTCTTTGAGGGTCAGCTTCAGTTGTTTAAGCTGAATTTTGGAACGATAACCCTTCTGCCTAAGAAGACGGACGCGGTTCGTATTGAGCAGTTCAGACCGATATGTCTGCTTAATGTAAGTTTCAAAATTTTCACCAAGGTCGGGACGAATAGACTAACGCAGATTGCGCACTCTGTGGTTCACCCGTCCCAGACTGCTTTCATGCCTGATAGAAACATCCTTGAAGGGGTTGTGGTCTTGCATGAAACGCTCCATGAAATCCATTCAAAAAAACTTGATGGTGTAGTTTTTAAAGTGGATTTTGAAAAAGCATATGATAAAGTTAAATGGCCTTTCCTTCAACAAGCGTTGCGTATGAAAGGTTTTGATCCGGCATGGAGAAACCAGATTGATTCCTTTACGCAAAAAGGGAGTGTATGGATTAAAGTGAATGATGACATAGGTCACTATTTCCAAACACACAAGGGGCTAAGGCAAGGAGATTCGATGTCACCGATCCTATTTAACATAGTGGCTGATATGCTCACTATCTTAATAGGCAGGGCAAAGGAGGCAGGGCAGGTAGGTGGCCTGGTCCCGCATCTAGTTGACGGAGGGATTTCCATTCTACAGTATGCTGATGATACTATCATCTTTATGGAGCACGACCTGGCGAAAGCAATAAACATGAAGCTGTTGTTATGCTTATTTGAACAATTGTCTGGTCTCAAAATTAACTTCCACAAGAGTGAATTGTTTTGCTTCGGACGAGCAAAGGACGACCAGGACACGTATAAACAATTGTTCGGATGTGAATTGGGTTCCTTACCGTTTACGTATTTAGGTATACCCATTCATCATCGTAAGCTGACTAACTTGGAGTGGAAATGCATCGAGGATCGCTTTGAAAAGAAACTGAGCTGTTGAAAAGGGAAGCTCATGTCATACGGAGGACGATTGATTCTAATCAATTCGGTCCTTACTAGTATGCCTATGTTTCTCCTATCCTTTTTCCAAGTTCCGGTGGGAGTCAGGAAAAGGTTAGATTTCTATCGATCTAGATTTTTTTGGCAGAATGACGAGCTCAAACGAAAATATAGGCTTGCTAAGTGGGATATTATCTGTAGGCCGAAGGACCAAGGGGGTCTAGGTATTGAAAATTTGGAAGTAAAAAATATATGTCTCCTTAGCAAGTGGCTTTTTAAACTATCAACTGAGACGGAAGCTACTTGGGCACAGATTTTGCGTAATAAGTATCTTTATGCTAAAACCTTGGCTCAGGTAAATGTGAGGCCTTCCGACTCACCCTTTTGGAAGGGTTTGATGCGAGTTAAACAAATTTTTTTCAACAAGTCAAAATTTATTGTTGGGAATGGTGCCTCTACGAGGTTTTGGGAGGATACGTGGCTTGGGGAGACCCCCCTTGCACTTCAATATCCCACCTTGTACAACATCGTGCGACGTCGAGAAGCTTTCGTTGCAACTGTTTTACAATCCAATCCTCTCAATATTAGTTTTCGGAGAACGCTAGTTGGAAATCGTTGGGAGGCCTGGCTCCACCTTGTTAGACGCTTAATGCAGGTGCAGCTGACCCGGCAACCAGATAAGCTGTCTTGGAAGCTTACTAGGAACGGTGTGTTCTCAGTAAAGTCCATGTATCTGGATGTCATTAACTCTAGCGTTGTTCCTTCCTCGATTCACGTTTGAAGAGTTAAGGTTCCCTTACGTATCAAAGTGTTTATGTGGTTTGTGCATAAACAAGTCATTCTGACTAAGGATAACCTGGCAAAACGCAATTGGGTGGGCTCCTCTAGGTGTAGCTTTTGCGATCATAACGAAAACATCAAACACCTCTTTCTTGATTGTCCGTTGGCTAAGATTCTATGGCGGTCAATCAATATTGCGTTTAATATTAATCAGCCCTCCTCTATCAATATGTTATTTGGAGCATGGCTTGATGGGGTGGTTTCCGATACTGCAAGACACATTCGTGTTGGCGTTTGTGCTTTGCTTTGGGCAGTATGGAACTGCAGAAATGACTTGGTTTTTAACAGATCAACAAACATTCACTTTTTGCAGGTTATCTTCAGGGCCACGGCTTTCATCCGTATGTGGTCGCTACTCACTCCGACGGAGGCCAGGGAGCGTTTGGTTACTGCGTCTACCCGATGGGAGATGGTAGCGCGGGATATTTTCAACCGGTTTGGATGGCGGTCATGTAATAGGATAGGCATGTAGTGCTCCTAATGTGCTTGCCAGCCGGTTGTGGCTTCGGATTTGAGCTCTTTCGAGCCTTTTGTCTTGTTTTTGCTTCTCGATACTTGACGACTTTGTTACTGGATTGTTTTTAATAATATGAGCCGTATGCATCTTTCTGATGCAGAGGCTGGGGTAAACCCCCTTTTCGAAAAAAGAAAAAAAATGCAAACCTGTTGTAAGGATCATGTGCTACCGTCTCCGAACGGTTGCACCCAGCCATAAGCTCCTTGACTACCGCATGACTGAGTAATAATCACGTATGGATCCAAAAGGTAGCTCTATATATGACCTGCAAAAGAATTATAAGAGTTTGTGCATTAAAAATCATGTCATTTTTGCAATTCCATATAGCCCAAAGTAATGCGCATACTCCTATTCGAATATGTCCCGCAGTATTTGGTTCCACTTTATTTAGCCATATCCCAAATAACGTGTTAATACTATTTGGAGGGCAGACATTAAAGGCTACATGACTCGTACGCCATAAAAACATGGCGAGAGAACATTTAAGAAAGAGGCGTTGTATAGTTTCATCTTGATCAGAAAAGCAACATCGTTTATTACCCTCCCATCTCCGTCGGCAATGAGAGGTCGCCGATGATGATCACCTTGTTGAACAGTATAAGGTAGAACAATCATGGACCACCAGCAGAATCGGATCCTAGGTAGAGTCAGCAACTCTGTTCTGTGACATACTGCTTGTAGTTGTGTCGTGACGAATTTTTTGAAGACTGGAATGATAAGGTTGATCTATCTATCTATCTATCCGTCTGTTGTTTTCCTAGGCTTTATTTATTGTACAATCAAGAATGTGGTCTTTTAATAGACCACTCAGATAGACTTACAACAGCTCTGTTTTGTGGCTCTATATATTGTTGCAAGGAAAGTTACAAATTTTTATGTCCCGATCGATGCCTCAGTTTCATATTATGCTTACTCTACTGTGTATGGTTTACTATGCTTATTTTGTTGACGTCTAGGATCCTTGCGGTGAAAATGTTTCTATTGGACAAAATTCACGTTGTGACGCATATAAATAAACAAAATAGAAGCCAACCGGGCGGGGCCCTGCAGCTCCGGAGTGGGCCACCAGTTCCTTCCTCCTCTGCGCTGCTCTGCTCTGCTCCCGATGACGAGTCCAACAGCAGACAGCGAGGGGACGCTGAGCGGCAGGCAAGGATGAGGACGCGTCGTCTTCCGGCTCCTCTGCTCGCCGGCCGGCCTGGTCGCCATCTCAACCTCTGCTCCGTCGGCAAGGCAGCGCAGTGCCACCCACAGGGTCAGGTCAGCTCTCATCCCCATGTGTTTGTGTTTATTCCCGTGACGTTCGTTTCCATCGCGACCTTCTTCTTCCTCACTGCCCACAGACAAATGCCATAGCCGTCCACCCTCAGGACAGCCCCACCCGACAGAGTTTCATGTTGTCTCTGCAAGTTCTCCGTGTTGCCACAAATAATTTTTCTGAGGAAAATGTGCTTGGCCGCGGCGGATTCGGCATCGTTTACAAGGGGGTGCTGCACGATGGAACAATTATTGCTGTGAAGAGAATGCTGTCCACGGTGATCAGCAACAAGCCCATTGATCAGTTCCAAGCAGAAATCGCAATCCTGAAGGTGCAGCACCGCCACCTCGTGTCTATACTGGGGTACTCGGTCGAAGACAACGAGAGGCTGCTCGTCTACGAGCACATGCCCAATGGTTCTATGAGCAAGCATCTCTTCCGGTGGAAGCTGCTAGGCTTGGAACCCCTCTCCTGGAAGAAGCGGCTCAGCATTGCACTGGACGTCGCTCATGGTATGGAGTACCTCCACTCGCTGGCGCAGCTCTGCTTTATCCACAGGGACCTAAAGCCGGCGAACATCCTGCTCGGGGACGACTTCCGCGCAAAGGTGGTAGACTTCGGGCTGCTTAGGCCGGCACCAGACAGGAATGCTTCGGTGAAGACAAACGTGGCAGGAACTTGGGGCTATTTAGCACTAGAATATGTTGGTATGTTAATTTCACCTCAATGAATGAAATTTTGGCTCCAAAATCAATTACGCGTAGCAGATGATTTTTGTGGCTCCAAAACCAAAATACGCGTGGCAGATGAATGGTCAAGGTTTATCCTTGTCACCATTTAGAGCCATACTCATCAGCATATTTTGAATCTCCCTCCACTGACCCTGTTCATACGCGTAGCATATTTTGAATCAGCATATTCTCTTTGAAAGTGGGTCCTCCTGTGCCGATGCGCTTGAACACCAAGACAGTCTGAAGCCTGTTTCCAAGCAAACACTTTAACTGTAGGAGGTACAAAATTATTTGTAGAACATAAAATCAACATGAACAGGGGGCAATAGCCCCCCCCCCCCCCCCCCCCCCCCCCCCCGGTGTTGCACTTCATGATGTTGGAAAGAATGAGGTGCTTTTTCGCCATCAACCATAGCTTCAATTCGTTACCGGATTTGGTAGCGGCACTATCAGTCGATCGCCTTGGGAAGATGGCCAAGGTGGTAGTGGTGCATGCAATGGGCGCAGAACCATCCAATTCTAATCCAGGTTTACCACCAGGCCTTGATGCAATTGGTGAACCTGTGTGATGTTGTACAAAGTGAAATTTCGCTTTTGAAGTGTACATTCATTCATAAAAAAAAAGGCATGTAGAAGATATTGGTGTTCACCACATGTTAGACATGGTATGTACTCCCTCCGTCTCAAAATTCTTATTCTAGATTTTTTTCTAGATACGGATGTATCTAATAGTATAAGTCTTTTTAGAGATTTCAATAACAACTACAGACGGATGTTTATAGATATATTTTTTACTGAAACTTAGCAGGAGCTCTGCTTTTTTAATTAAGCAGAGGGAAAACTGTACGTTCACCGGGCCCGAGTTTGGAATATACCCTGTCCATGAAATGTGAGTGGGTGCAGTATACGGGGCCTGGCATCATCCCAGGAAGGAATGAAAGCATTGTGCACGGCTAGGTGTGCTAGCTATGATATGCAAGGAAAGAAACCTGCTTTTGCAACAAGTCCGCTTCAGAAAAGCTTGATGTCACGTGCTTTCAGAACGGCAACTACGGCTGCGGGTGGCCGTGATCCGCGTCCATGGGGGTGTGGTCTATGCAGATTCACGTCCCTTTCTTTGCAAGGGCGTTACAAATTCAAACCCACATCTCATCCATGCCCGCAGAACCACATCCCTTGGATTTTCATTTCAATCTTCCTTTATGTTGTTTGCAAAATCTTTGAGGATGGCTCCCTTTTCACCACTTTTTGGAAGCGTTTTCGCTATTTCGTTTTCCTTTTGTGTGTTTCTTTCTGGTTTTCTTTTTGGTTTTTTCCATGTTCTTTTTTTCATTTGTTCACTCTTCCTTTATTTTCTTTTCAAAAATTAATGAGCATTTTAAATTTCTTCAATAGTTTTCACATTCATAAATATTTTTTCAAATGCATGAATATCTGTAAAATTCACGAAACCTTTTTAGAATAGTGAACATTTTTCATAATTCATGAATATTTTAAAATTGTGATTATTAACACATGAGCATTTTTTAAAATTGAATAATAGCTTTTTATTTTTTTTAACGTTTTCTGATTTTGTGAAATATTTTTAATCTTCCAAAAACACAGAGAGCTCGTTTTTTTTAAGCTAGCGCCATGAGAAAAAGTGTAGCGATGCATACTAGCTAGGAGGCTAGGCTTGCTGCAGATTTACATGCGCATGTTTTTATTTGTCCGAAAATCCTTCCCATATAACTCCTTTTCCTAATACGCATTTTATCCAATTTTGTATGTTCCATGTTGGACTCGGCCTATACATGTCATATGTATCCCTCCGAATAAACCTTCCCACCTTCCGGTAAGTTTCCTTTTCTAATTAATTTTCCTTAATCTAGTTTTTGCACACACATGTTAGACTATGTGACCTTTGGGATTTTACAGATTTACACGTGCATGTTTCTTATTTGTCTGAATTTTTTTTCCAATATAAGTCTTTTTCCTAATATGTAGGTCATCCAATTTTGTATGCATCCAAGTTGGACTGGGCCTGTACATGTGCTTGTTTTTTTTCTTCCAAATAGACCTTCCTGTAGTACTTGATCTAGTTTTGCATGTACCATTGTTAGACTCAACATACATGCGTGAATGATGGATTGTTTGTACACACTTTATATTTTACGTAACATTTGGGTCTTTTAATCTCAACCATTATACTTAGAATCAACGGAGTATAATTTTTTGACATATGTGGATTGACTTCCGTTTTAGTTATATAATAATAATAATAATAATAATAATAATAATAATAATAATAATAATAATAATAATAATAGATATTTTTTTGAGCATCAGTACAAACACAAGCGCTCATATACACGCGCATACACTCATCCCTATAAACGCGCACACACACACCTTACCCCTATGAGCACTTTTGAGAGACTGAGCCGGCATATCATATTGAGATTTACGAAGTCACCGTAGGCGCCTCGTCGTCGACGGGAACGTCTCCTCCCACTGAAAGCGCATCACCGGAAATCCTGAAATAAATCCAGGAATAATGCGAGCACCAGGATTTGAACCCTGGTGGGTTGGGATACCACTGTCCACCTAACCAACTCAACCACAGGTTGATATTAGAGTATGATAAGTATGATTAAATATACAGGTAATTTGGATGAATTGTTCCATGGTATCATTATCTTACAACTTGAAGCTGTTCCTGAATTTTTAAAATGTTACACAAAATTTTCGACATACCTTGCTTACATATCGAATGGACGCAATCAAGTATTTCGAAGGAGAGTTTGTCCACACTAGCTATATAACAGAGATCATGGTAATGTTATTGGTGACCTAAAAAGTTTGTCATCATGTTTTAGAACATATATATTTGGTTACATGCCTAATCTATTCTAGTTATATTGGGTATGATTTCATGTATTTAAGGAATTTACAGACTAGAATGTTTAGCAGCGTTCACTGCTCAGAACACGCTGCCAGGTCACCGTTTTGTGGCGTTTAGGAGTCACTTGGACGCGCTAGTAGTTGTTTAGGTTGTTTAAATTTGTGGTTGTTATTTTTTTAGAGGATGTTAACAAATTTTTAGATATATATATATATATATATTATTGAAAAGTTTATATGTATATGAGGAACTACTGCCTGCATTCCTGTGCTGATATTCTGTAGATGCACAATGGTAAAAGAAACGTAGTAATAGTTCGAAATTAACTAACAAAATTCTTGGTAAATTAATTGTTCCCCATGAAGTAACCACAAATTCTTAGCGAAATTAACTAAGAACAACTTGGCCAACAACTCCTCTATAGGTAAAAGCCTAAGTGAAAAACATCATTAATGCAATGGATGCCACTAGAAGAAATCCTGCTACTCATCCAAGTGGGAGTACGAAACAAATCGTCACAACAACTAGGAGTGCGCATCGAAGCTTTTTAAAGTTCTCTAACTGCGCTCGCAGCTCGCTATTTTGGATGTGCAGAACATTAATTTGTGCTTGCTTCTCATCCATCTTCACTTGCTTCTCATCCATCTTGACTTCTTCTCTCATGCATCTATCAATGCATCGTCCAACTGGGTTGTGAGTAATCGACTGCGGTACGCGACCAACTAATTTACATGTGTGGCAAGAGAAAGGTTGTTGCATGCATGTGTGCGTACGAATTAATGCAATGAAACGAGAGTTCCAAATGCTCTAATTAACTAACGGAAAGATGGAGATGTTTGGTTATACCTTGGTTCCTTTGCGTGCACACATCAGAAATTCTTTGACTTTCATTTCTTCAAGTGTATGTGATTCTCCTCACAACTGGGCTGTTGCAGCCACAAAGGAGCCCATGTCGTACGAAATGCCGCCAGATCAGACAGACGACCCGCTGTTGCAACGCGAGGAGTCACCGTACACAGCCAGGTTCGCAGAACACGTCGAAGAGCTTATGGCCGAACAGGGGAATGGGAGCTGAGAGAGAGAGAGAGAGAGAGAGAGAGAGAGAGAGAGAGAGAGAGAGAGAATTATTGTTCGGTGATATTAGCGACGTTTGATGTGCCAAAGTGCTGCCAATATTTACATCCACCACATTTGCAGCGTCCAAGCTCGAAAGCTTGCTGCTGGTAGTAAATGAACTTGCACGTTCCGCCAGTATGAGCGCTACTAATATTTCGTACACTAGTGACGTTTCGGCCCACTGGACGCTGCTAGTAGTTCCTGGCTGATGGCTAGCTTGGATGTACACCACTAGCAGCGTGCGAAGCGCTCGAATGCTGCTAAAGGATATCTATCTGCAGCATTCGCTTAATCGGCAAGCGCTGCTACTACTTGTCCAAGTTAACTGATGCGTTCATTTTTCGTTTTTCCAGGTCGCTGCTGATAGGGAAAATCCTACAAGGCCTTGTTTGGTGGAGGATGTTTGGGGAGGTTTGGAGGAGAATATCCACTCAGGGCCCAAAATCCTCACAAATCCCTCTCAGCCCATTTGACACACAGAGATTTTTTTTTTGACAGAAAAATTGTAAGGAAGGCCCCTACAGTATAATTGGTGCAACAAACCCAAATTACAAGTACCATGTCTTGAACCTGGGTGGGTGAGAAGGCATCAACCCCTTCCACCACTAGGCTATGCCTTAGTCTGCCAATACCCATGAATCCCACCCAATCCACGTGGTACAGAAAACTCACGTAGCCACTCGTGGAACTGAGGAGAGTTGGACGCTCGCTATGCTGTTGTTGTTGTTGTTGTAGGAGGTTTAACCAAATAGAAGAATTTATGAGGAGGGAGGGATTAGTGAGAAATTGAGGGGATTGGGTGGAGGAGAGGAATTAACCAAATCCTCTCAAATCCCCATCCACTTTGGGGCTACAAAATCTCCCCTGTCAAACGAGGCCTCAGGGGTTTCTATACTAGTGAATCTCTATTTAAGATATAGATGCATATTTGTTTTTATGCGATCTAGATTGGATATTGGATAAATAGAGCAGACGCGCCACAAAAGGAAACGAATCAATTCATGCTATAAAGTCAGTGAGGTGATAAGTACTCAAGGGTGTGCAATACTTGTTCCATTAATTCCCTAATATTAGGGTGGTATTTAATTTCCACCAAAAACTCAGGATGACTTAGTGTGCTCGCCCTATATAAACGCTAGCAAATCGATGTACTCATCAACACATTTGGTAGATCAGATCAAACGGTAAAAAGAAGAGAGTGCCAGTACATAGCTAGCATTGTATTTTGTGATGGCGATTAGGAAGAGCAATGCAAGCTTTGTATGCTGGGCGGCCCTGATGTTGGTGATGGCCACTCTGATGTTGTCATGTGATGCTGATCCAAAAGGTTAACATCCTTCTTTTTCCTATTGTGTGCATATACTTAATTTTTCCTTGCATCTATGTTTGTAGCTAATAGCACCTATCAACAATGATTGATGAAGGAACCCATATTTTATTTATGATTGTAATTCATTTAATCTTTTTGTGTAGAATCATGCGGTTTGATTGAAGATGGATGCAACGAAGCCCAGTGTAGGGACTATTGTAGGATCATTGGTCACACCAAGGGATCTTGCCGGGAAGCCGAGTATTGTTGTTGTTTGATTGCCGCAAAGCCCAAGGTCGACGTTGTGCATCATCGTGATTGAGCTTCTATGAACATTATTTTATTAGATATATAGCAAAGAGCCCTTGTAACGGGTACAAAATAAATAAATTTTATGCAGAAACATTTAGCACCTCCCATCACAGTTGCATAAGCTGAGTCATCAACATGCCACTTTGGCCTGGATTTGGGACAGCCCCTCCTTTTATCTTCTGCCATGATTGCTCCCCATTTTCTCAAACCATGGTTCCGCCTCTTGGGTCATGACTGTGGAACCTTGGCACCATGGATCATGTGTTGCCTCGCCTCTGACTCAGCTCATTGTACGACAAGAAGTGGTAGAAAAAAATATGCTTAAGTTGCACCTAATTCTTAAGTAGCTATCACAGGAAAAAATGGGCTTTCTAACCCTACAAGCATGTCAAGAAGTTAAATGCTAAAGCTCCACACTGCAGCTTGAGGACAATACTATTTAAATCCAATCTAAGCAGCTTAGTGGTCATATGTGCACTTGAAAAACTATGTAACTTATCAAACAAACAAAATATACAACATGGAATGGGCCTTGCATTGTTATCAGATGCAATGGCAGTGTACATATATATACATACATCGCTATGTGTATGATCAAACTAAAATATATATTTTTTGAAGCCATGCATTGCAGCAGGAAATATTGCACCAAAGATCAAACAAAAATTTAAAAAATATCAATGGATTAATCAATTGAGAAAGATTCCAGCTACAATAGTTAGTTAACAAATAATAATATCACTGCCAAAAGAATAGCAATTGGCTGCTCGCATTAGGAAATTATACTCCTATGAAGGATGGTGGAGTACCCTCCACCCTGGGCGCCTCACAGGCAAAGAGCGCCTCCGATCCGTCTGTTGTTCGGTGGCTACTCGGGGGCGTCGCGACCCGATCCGATTTGCCCGGATGGCTCAAATCAGGGCGACCCGACTCGGATGTCCATGACAGGTGGATCGCCCGACGAGCCCAGGGCCACCATCATTGGGCGGCGTCAAGATCGCTCGCAGGAGCCACCACATGCTTTCTTGCATGCGAAGTCGTGCCCTGAATCACTTGGCGGCATCCTCGCCCCATGCCGAGAAGGATCGGTCGCGACATGCACGCTAGTGGATTGAGAGCGCCTCCGGGCAATCCATCCGGCGGTTGCGTGCCGTGGGGGCCTCCCCGGGGCTCTCCGAGCGTCTGATATGCGCGGACGGCTCGGATCACCGAGCGTCCCAGGGGCACCCGTCATTGGGCGGCGGCGGGCGCTCGCCCAATGGCCCTGACATTGCCCTGTCGCACGATGTTCTGCATCGTCCACGGACCGGGATGGTCCAGTTGCAACAGGCGGGTCGTGCGGCATGACCGTCTGGCTGGCTCGCTCATGGGCCATGCCCTTGTTAGCGTGCTTGCTACTCCTGGTCTCTCTAAACACCCCCACCCCAGAACCTATTTCAGCACCCTCGGACACACACCCTCGACTCTAACCGTCAACTCTTTTGTGGCCTCGCCGTCGCCGATGTTGTAGGCCAACGGTGTCTTCCCTGTCTCGTGGGTCTTCGCAATTGCATGCATTCCCTCTGTGAGCCGTAGAAGGTTGGGCGTACGTAAACAAATAGATAAACAGGTTCACCTACGACTGAACAAGAGATTCTACCAAAGACTATCACGAATTTCTAGTTATCTTATGGTTTGCAAACTGATCGCTTTGTTTCCTTGATTTATCTAGGTAGATAAAGTATGAAAATTAACAGAACAACCAAAGACGGTGGGAATAGGGACAGTTGTTAGCACTAATCCTTATATTTTGTATTTGCATATCTAATTTGCTTTCGTTATGCATGTATCATAGGTTAGGGATCGGAGTAGCTAGTCTCGCGAAGCTTCAGTGGATGCGTGCAGAGAAGGCGAGGTGCCAAGCCACCATGCGATACTGCGAGCACGGTGAGATGACGATGTCAGGTGCCGTGTGAGGCGGCAAGGTCGTGTGATGCGGAAGCGTGTAGGCGGTTGAATTCTGACCGGCTACGCAATTAGTTGAAGCCATGAGAAGTGGTGTGCCAGTTAGTTAGTTTGTTAGCTACATGCAAGTCTGTTTGCCGTGCATGTGCAAGTGGTTGCCGGATCATGCTTTAGTGGTTGGTGTAGTGTGCATGCATGAAGTTAGTGTGTGCGTCAGTTAGTTAGTTAGTTAGTTAGTGAAGTGAAGTGAAAATATGTGTAGAGGCTCGGTTAGATTTCTCTCCCTCTTTCTCCGTTCTTTTAAAATTATTGCTTTTTTATGGGCTTTTGAAATTTTAAAATGATTGTTAATGCACAAAATACACATTGCATTTGTTGGAAGGCTGTCCTTGTTTCAAAAAGAAAGGAAAATAATTGACGGTTGGGCAGATTAATAGTGCAACTTAATCACAATTTTCCCGCAAAAAAACTTAATCACAATCAACACAAAATTTTTTTTTGCAGGAAATCACAATCAACAATTAAAGGAGAGGTACCTGGATTCGTAGTGACTTAGAACTAGACAGTACTCCCCCGCAAAAACAAAAAAAGAACTAGACAGTACTAGGCTTTGGGCTCATTCAGTCATAGCCAACCCAATCAGGTGCAGTTAAGTTAACACTAACAGGGGATGCTTGACCAATGGACTGAGATATCAGATGGAGGTACCAAACTTGCCTTATATATATGAACCCGGCCATAGCCATGTCCATTGAAGAATACATCTTAGTAGCTGCTAGCATATCCCACACTACTCACGCTAACAATGTCAATTATGTTCTCGCAAGAGCTTCCCATCTACACAGCACTCGTGCTACTTGTTCTTCCCCTGTACTACTTGTACTCCAAGGCTAGTTGTAGATCAAAGAACCCAGCAGTGCTCCCCACAAACTGGCCAATACTGCGCATGTTCCCTTCCTTCATGGCCAACCTCCACAAGATGAATGACTATTTCACCCTGGTCCTCGCCAGATCAGGCCACAACTTCAGGGCGCACGGCCCACCCGGGACCGGGATGCGGTTTTTCATCACATGCGATCCTGCCAACATTCGGCACATCTTCACAACGAACTACACCAACTTTCCCAAGGGTGCGGAGTTCGCCGCAATCTTCGACATCATGAGCGGCGGCATCTTCACCATCGACGGTGAGCCAGCTTGTCGCCAGCGCACGAAAATCAAGAGTGTGCTCAGCAGCCCACTGTTGGTTGCAAGGATTGAGGCTTGGTCGCGCGACAAGGTGGAGAACAACCTCCTCCTGTTGTTTACGCACATGGCGAGCACCAGCACTTCGTTCAACATGCAAGAACTGATGTCGAGGTTAATGTTTGACCTTGCTGCTATGCCTCTCTTCGGTGTGGACCCCGGCCTTCTATCTTTGGACATGCCTCCCATGGAAGCCGCAGTCGCCATGGACACAGTCATGGAGGTGGCATATTTTCGGGTTGTGGTGCCAGCTTCTTGTTGGAAGTTGATGAGGCGGCTGAACATCGGCCCTGAGAGGAAGCTCAAGGCAGCACACAAGGTGCTGCGTGGGTTTGTCATGGAGATGATGGAGATGAGGAAGATTGACACATCTTCCGTTGGTAATGGCAAGCAACATGAGGGTGTTGATATAATGTCTTCCTTCCTCGACGACCCCTATTATACCGACAATGACATGTTCAATGCATTGACCATTAGCTACATGATCGCTGCGAGGGACACAGTTGGAACGGCTCTGACATGGATTTTCTACAACCTTTCCCAGAACCCTAATATTGTGTCAATCATCCGCAATGAACTGTCGCCGATCGCATCACGCAAAGTAGCAGCCCATCCAGATGCCATGGTAATCTTTGAGCCGGGCGAGACCAAATCTCTAGTCTATCTGAGAGCTGTCTTGTACGAGACTCTAAGGTTGTACCCACCGGCCCCTCTCGAGCGCAAGATGGTGGCCGTCAATGATATCTTGCCGAGTGGTCATGAGGTGCATGCCGGCGACACCATCCTTATTTCTCTCCATTCCATGGGAAGAATGGAGGGCATATGGGGTAAAGACTGCCTCAACTACAATCCAGATAGGTGGCTCTCGAAGGATGGTAACAAGCTGAGGTACGTACCATCTCACAAGTTCTTGGCCTTCAACTCGGGTCCGAGGATGTGCCTCGGCAAGGACATCGCGGTTATGCAGATGAAGACCGTCATTGCCTCAACGTTTTGGAACTTCGATGTGGAGGTAATGAAAGGGCAATGCATCGAGCCTAAGTCATCTTGTATACTGGAGATGAAAAATGGGCTCATAGTTAAGCTAAAGAAGCGAGAAATGTTACATTAGAGCAAGTCTAATAAGGCATACTCAACCGACTATAGCAAGTACCATGTCATTTAAATCCTAGGTGCAAGGGAGAGAAAGGAGAGAGAGTGAAGTGGATGCTAAATATGTAGCCAGGGTATAGCACAAGCTACAAGGCAGAAGAGCTAGCTTGCAGCATGTGCAAGCGCTAGATCCGGCTCTTAGTGTTCTCATCCAATCATGTGTGTTTTTTTGCCTTCTTCATGTGCAAGAATTAAATGCTATAGCCAACTTTAGTAGTCAATCTACAGCCAGTCTATTATATGAGTTTTTTTTTCACAAAGGTTGTAGGTGACATGGCATATGTATAGAGCCGGCAGCGGGCTTTCTTATTAGCCATGCTCTTAGACTCTGATCTTTATATAATCTTGCTTAAGGACTACGAGAACAGTTTTATGTTGCCCACAATCACAATATTACTTATCGAATAATAGAAGCATCCATGAATCAAAATTTATCTTTCTTTACTGAACAACCAACATGCTGCCATTTATTACTCCATTGTGTGAGACATGGAATAAAGGCATCGAGATATCATGCTTTGGGGGGATAACTATGTTGCCCAAAGTGGGAAGGAGGTTTTGATTAAGGCGGTAGCCCAAGCATTGCCAACATATGTCATGGGAGTTTTCAAACTTCCCGTGTCGGTTTGTGATGATCTGAGTGAGCTCATACGGAATCTTTTCTGGGGTGCGGAGAATGGAAAGAGGAAAGTGCATTGGCTGAGTTGGGATAAATTGAATCGTACCAAACAACAGGGTGGCATGGGATTCAGAGACATGGGTGTTTTTAATCAGGCTCTCCTTGCCCGCCAAGCATGGCGTCTGATTCAGTCTCCAGAAAGCTTGTGTGCTCGCGTGCTTAAGGCCCGATACTACCCCCAAGGAAACATTCTGGATGCGGTGTTCTCGGGCCTACCATCATCTACTTGGCCTGCCATTGCTTACGGTCTTGAGCTGCTTAAGGAAGGGATGATATGGAAAATTGGAAATGGAGAATCAGTCCGGATATGGCGGGACAACTGGATCCCTAGCTCGATCATCAGCGCTTAAACCGATAAGTTTTCAGGGTCGATCCCGCTTAAATAGGGTCTCGAGTCTGCTGGATCAACATGAGAAGTGGGACGAAGCAAAAATCCGGGCGACCTTTGCCCCGATTGATGTGGAAGCCATACTACGGATCAGAACCTCGCCACGGCAAGAACCTGACTTCCTAACCTGGAATCCTGAAAAGAACGGAGTCTTCACCGTGAGAAGTGCATATAGCTAGGTTGGGGGTGTGCCTTCTGGATCAGTCCCGTACCGGGCACCTATGCAAGGTGTGCGCCTGCACAGGGCCCCCAAACCAACGGCCCCAAATCAGCCGGTGTATTAGCTAACTACTCCAGGTATAGTTTACTCTCCAAGCAAGAATTAACTCAGCCAACTAGTAGTGTACATGGAAGCTTGAACCAATTAATTATCCTTCCTCTCCTCACGCACGGCACTCTCTGTTCCTCTTGGTCTTTATCAAACATCAGGCACATTTTCCGTTCTAATTAAAATCCTATATCACTGAACCTTCACTCTTTTAATGAGTGCCCTCTCGCCCCCGTGTCGCCCTCCTGGCGACACGGGGGAAACCGCATCTGCCGCCGCCGGGCAACCCCCACTCCGCGCGCCCCCGCTGCGCCGCCGCCGGAGGGCCGGTCGGTGAAGCCAAGCCGCGCCCCGGGATGGTGGCGGCGGGGCAAATCCGTTCCGCCCCCAAACCCTCCCCCACCCCGCCCCGCCCCAGATCCGCCACTGCCGCAGGACCACCTCCCCGCATGTTTTCACTGCTCCGCCGCCGGGGGCCGACCTGCTTGGTCGTGCCGCACCTCGGGAAGACGGCGGCGGGACGGATCCGCCCCTGCGCGCGCTCCCCCCTCACCCCTGCGCCCCGCATCATGCAGCTCATGCGCGGGCGCCACCCTCCTAGCTGCTGCACCCTGTCGGTCCGGCGACGGCCGTCGTGTGCCAGCCTCGGTCACAAGGCGCCGTCCCCTGCAGTTCTCCCTCCTCCATGCGTGGCCCAGCCCTGGGCTGGTGCTGCTGCCCTTGGATTGCGCGTGGGATCTGCGATCGGTCGCAAGGGTGTCCGCAGCTTCCTGCTGGCGGCCCCCACGCCACCAGCGGCCCGTCCTCTACCCCGAGCCACGGCGACGGCTCTCGCGTTGGCAACGAGTATGCAGTGCTAGTGGTGGTCTCGAAGCCCTCAAGGCGGGTGCTTGCTGGAGCTGCTCCGGCCCCGAAGACCTTGGACCCGCGTCCCTTCCGGTGTCCATGGCTGCCGGCGTCCTCTGCCGGGCAGCTCCGGCCTTGGCGACCCAGCAGCTGCGTTCCTTCTAGCTTGTCTGGCTCCCTGATGTCCCGATGACTATGGCCACAGTAGCCAGGATCTGCGTACCTCCAGTCCTTGCTTGCCGGCGTTGCCGATCGCCGTCGGCCCACCCCCTTGTGGCTCGCTTCGCGCCCGTCCTATCCTGTATGCCTCAAAGCCTTTGCTTTTGCCAGATCCAATGCTAGCGGGTTTGGAGGCGGTGCCACCCTCCGACGGCAGTTGTAGCCCCGCCAACCCCCTTTCGACATGGTGACTCCGACCGGCGTTGGCTTCCTCATCTTCGTTTCCAGATACGGTGGCTATGGGATTGCTCAGCCTCAGGCCAGGGAGAAATCCCTGCTCGGCTTGCCGATGCTGGCAGCGACGGCGTCTGCGGATGTCGTTTCCTTCTTCGAGGCGTTGTCAAGGCCCTCGGTTGCGCCCCTCTTCGAGCTCAGGGGAAACCCTAGGTCCGGTTCCGCCGGACCTAGGATGGTGACGGCGTCTCGACGTTGTCCTCCTTCTTGAAGGCGCCATCTTGCTTGCTCGCGGTGTCCTCGGTTTTGGTTCTCAAGATGTTGATGCTCTAGTTGGTCCGGCGTTGCCACTCTTGGTTCAGGTTTGGTAGGTTTAGCTGTGATGTATCCTCTCTTCGGGTCGAGCATCTCTTTTCTTTCTGCTCCGGACACCATGTTCACGCCTGTCTGCGTTCGTGTCATGTGTTGTACCTCTATCTGTACTCATTATGTTTCTTCTATCAATGCAATGATACGCAAGCTTTGCGTATTCGAGAAAAAAACCTTCACTGTTTTCTTACTTTCCCTTTCCAATCCCCATCTAATAACTCTCCACGATTTCCCCAAATTTACCCATTGTGATGGCATCTAAATACTAACGCTCTAGTACACCCAGTCCCTGTATTTTTATTTGTTCTTTTTTTTTGCCCGATATTATTTGGTGTTCTTGTTCTCAAATATCAAATCTGCAAGTCCGCATATCAGTGTTTCTCTTGACATGCTTCGCTACTCGTTGCCGGCCGTGCAACCGAAAAGCATCAATTGGAGCTTCGATTGAAATTGGAGATTTCGAGTTGTTCGTTGTCAAAGCTGGTTCATCAACAGGAGTAACCAAAGTGAGAGCACACATGTTGCTGCCCTATAATCTTGCTTCTCAAGTACATCATAGGTTGCTTCATTGCTTTTTATTAAGTTCTTAGTTCTTGATATTTTTCTCTTGGTTTTATTTTCTACAATGTCTTCTAGAAGTAGCAAGTAGTATGAGTCATGTCAGGATATGAACAAAAAGGAAAAATAAAAATGTCAAGGACCCATATTTGGATTTCGCACCGGGCCTCCGTTTTCTCAGTTACGGCCCTGCGGAAGAGCAGGTGCTTGAGTGCTCTAAATGCCCGCTTCCAGTGTCAGGGATGTCTACATATTTTTCCTTTTCTTCGTCACAAAAACCAAAAATACTCTCTCCGTTTCTAAGTATATGACCTTTTAGATATTTTAATATAGACTACATACGTATGTATATAAACATATTTTATTGTATAGATTCACTTATTTGAGTTTAAATGTAGTCGGCATTAAAATCTCTAAAAAATACTAATATATTTAGGAGTGGAGGGGGTACAAGTTAGGCAAGCGAAGGCAGCCGCGCCACAATACTCACACCATCAGCCACCTCCCTCGCCTCAGTACTGAACTTGTAGAGGCCGTGGAGCTGACCAGATTGAGCTCCCGAATCAGAGAACCCCAAGCGAATGGTGCTATGGTAATCCAACCCGGGACATATGGTAGTATGTAAACTTGCCGAGTTGGTCACAATAATCCCATTCGAACAAGTTTTCTCAAGTTGGTCAACTTGCTGAGCCATGTTGTTCTCTACCAAGCTTTCAAACACGTATAGGGCGTGCAAGGATTTCAACTTGCCGATGCCGTCAGGCAACGCTGATCCCGCCAAGCTGAGATGTGATAACAAGGGTAAGCTAATGATAGCTTGCAAGTGCACAGGATTTAGTTGTAGCCTTTTCGAAGTAAGAGTATCAATCCAACAAGGAGAACAGGAATCAGACTTTTGCCTCTTGTAGAGAATTATATATATTTGTGCCTGCAAATAATTATAGACTTAAAGCAAAGCAAGACGGATAAAAAGGATTGTTGAGTATTTTATTTTCTTGTGGGGGAAGGATTGTTGAGTAATGTTTGTAACTTGTAACTAAACAGCATAAAAATAAATGACGTGTGAGAATTGTGTTAACTAGTGAAACAATAGAATAAAAGGGCGCTCTCAGGGAGTCCGGAATCCCCATTTGCATGTTTCTAACGCACATATGCATAAGTATAGTATATACCGAATACTTGGGCCACTGCTGACGATTATACTGGGCAGAGCCGGGTAAAATACATGTTCTACTCGGGAAATTACGGGTACACTCAAGAGCTTTTTCTAGAGTAGGGGGGGCACTGGCCCCCTTTGGCCCTCATGAAACTCCGCCACTAGATGCAACCATTAAATACCTTAGAAGAAACAACCTACTGATACTGGACAGGTCAAGGTCGTAGTTAAAGAAATAATACTTATGTTCAATGTGTAGCACTCAAACATATTTGAACTCCAAAAAATAAAGCACAAGGGAGCTCCGGCAAAATAAGACTGGTCAAACATGTGATAGTGACCCTTTGTTGACTGTCTCTGAAATTCTGGCATCCTCTTCATCGTTGTATTGGACAGAGACTCAATTGATCTCCCATGTCTCATCTTTTGAATCATCAATTAATGAATAAAATTCTCTATACTTGACTTGGATCTGATCAGATCAAGAATTATATCATGTACTCTGCAAGACAACACTTCATTGTTGTAGTCATCTATCTTACCAGGTTGGATCATACACATGCTCATGAGCTCTTTGAAGTACTTTTGTGCAACATCCTTCTGCTTCCAAGCCACTGGTTCAACTCACGTGCACGAAACCTTCGGTGACCCACAACCTCAGCAAATCATTTTTATCTATCTCGCGATCCTTTGGATACATACAAACATAGCAGACATATCTTGAGATAATCGGGAAGATGTATGTAGCTAAGATCCAATATCCACTTCATCTTTTCAAGATCATCTCCTTTAGTCACATAATCCAAAGATTTCCATATATACTCCCAGGCTGATTTTTCCTCACCAGCTAGAAGGCTTGCTATATTATTAATAGCAAGTGGCATACCACCACATTTTTTCAGAATATATTTTGAGATCTCTTCTTTTATGGGTGCATCCAGGAAATCTTTTTCGGGACCAAATATTCTTCTAAAAAATAGTCTTCTTCACTGAGTGGTTCCATCCTATAAACATATTTGCTTTCATGTTTGCAACAGGCTCGAGCAACACGGTCAATCCTTGTTGTTGTTATCACTCTATTGCCATGGTTGTTTCTTTGAAATGTAGATGTAATAAGATGCCATGCCTCAGAATCCCAATATCTATATGCAACCAGTGGCAGAGCTTGATGAAGATTTTTGAGGGGGCGAAGAAGATAAGTTACGCACTGGCCCCCTTTGGCCCTCATGAAGCTCCACCATCGAAACAAATGCTCTATGACGGTGTTGTACTTGAAACTTGTCATACACTGCCTTGGCAAGGGTGGTCTTGCTCAATCCTCCCATTCTGGGGATTGAAACTATCTTGAGCTTTGATACATCGTCATCCTTCTCAAATATCCTTATTAGCACATCTCTTGGTGTTTTGATGCCAATGAGCTGGTCTTTATCTACGTATATGGCTATAAACCAAAGGTCAATGGTAGCTTTGGCAGATGCATTAGCTACACCATTTTTGACATAGTTGTTGTACTTATTTCCCCTGCCGGCCACAACCTCAACTTGGCTCTTGTTGTCTGTGATCCACTCAGCCAAACAAACCAAGTATTTGGTAAAAAAAAAAAGTATCGGAAACCGGTGCTTCTCGATACCAAAACCAATACCTTACCTGAGTGTGAACCAAACACGTCGTCAATATCTCTCTTCATGCTCCTCTCCAGATTATAGTCCTCCTTGACGAGCTTGCCCAACTTGTCGACCAGGTTGCCCATAGCATCCCTGCGACATCCACGACTCGACTCCCTTTCCCTAGGTATGTTCTACTGGTAGGATAATGTCATGAAAAGCACTGTGATGGGTAGAATTTGCACTGCTCTATTTGCTTGCTACAATGTCTTTGCGTGCTTGAGCTGATATATATCCTTGTATCTGACTAAGCCTGTCTCTGGATTTTAGTTGCTAACAAGTTTGCCCTTTCTGGAAGCAGACTCAACAAACTTACTCATTTTCACCTGTGAGCATAGAAATTAAATTGTCAAGAAACGATCCAAGAGAAAGAGACATAAGACACATACAGACGCAATATGACACATACAACTACTAGCCGAGGCTCGTCTCCATCCGCAGATATATATGTATTGCAATCGCCGACTGTGATATGATCTTGGGACGACCTGTCAGAATCCAAGCATCCGGGAGTGGTCAGCTGGAAATAATTTCCCTTTTCCATTTTTCCCGAATTTTTTATATTTTTTCTTTCTTTGTTTCTTCACTAATTTTCTGGGTTTTTTTATTAACAATTAATTTTGAATTCTCTAATAAAAATTCATGAAATTTTTATGGATTTTTAAACAATTCTAAATTTTGCAATTGTTTTTGAATGCGCAAACATTTTTCATACTCACATTTTAAAACGAAATTGTGAACATTTTTCAAATTCCTGAAAAATTTCAACTTAGTGAGCATTTCAACTTTTGATGAACTTTCTAAATTCGCAAACATTATTTGAAATTAATGAATATTTTTATGTTTTGAAAAATAAACATTTTTTAAAACTCATGATTCGTTTCCAATTTGTGGATAGTTTAAATTATTAAATATTGCTAAATTCACGTTCATCTTTTATATTTACCGATTTTCTAATTAAATTAAAAAATACGAAAATAAAAATGAGGTTTTCTTCTGTTTATACTTGTTCAAATAACAAACGTGAACACCTTTGTTTGTTGGTTTTTTGACCGGTTTTCTTCTATTTTTTATTTTTCTATTTTCAATTTGGTGAACTTTTCTGGAGTTCATGAAATTCTTTCGATTTTGTGAACTTTTTTCGAGTCCGCGAACATTTTTTGAACCTTTTTTGATTCATGAACTTTTTTGAAACTCATGAACTTTTTATTTTGGTGAATTTTCCTCGAGTTAATGAACATATTTGGCTTCATGCACCTTTTATCAAATCTGGAATTTCTTTTAATCGGTGAACTTTTATCAATTTCATGAAATTTTCTTGAGTTCACGAACATTTTGTGAACCTTCTTTTTCAATTCGTGATTTTTTTTTCAAATTTGTGAACTTTTCTCAGGTTCTTGAACATATTTGGACTTCTTGAACCTTTTTTAGAATCTTGTTTGTTTTTAAGCAATGAACTTTTTGATTTTGCTAAATTTTCTCGAGTTTGCGAACATTTTTTAACTTTTATGAATCGGTGAACTTTTATGAATTCGTGAATTCTTTTGAAATACGCAACCTTTTTCTATTTTCGCAAAAAAAATCAAATGCTATGAACTTATTTGAAAAAGTCGACCGGCCAATGGTTGACCGGTCCGTCAATTGGTGGAACAGGCTTAGTGATCAATCGAGTTTCTTGGGGAGCTACTGACAACAGCTAGTGAAATGAGCGTAGAGCGATTGGTCGAGTTGGCGCTTGATTGGCCGGCCCAACCAAGCATGCGTGTTAGCGACGGCCCGGTCGCCATATAGAAGCTCCCGATTGTAGCTGTTGTTGGGTCATGGCCCATTATTTGAAAAATGCTATCGCGCTAGATGGGCTATGGCCCATGTGAGTACTTGACCATTGATTGTTTGACAACTGACCACCAAACATTGATCATTGACTTTTAAAAAAAACATATATTTGAAAAGAGTTCACAAAATTTGAAATAAGTTCATGACTCAGAAATTTTGTAATCTGAAAAAGGTTCACAAAAAAGAAAAATTTCAAGAATTTGATAAAAGTTCACGACTTGGAAATGTTCGTCATTTGAAGAGAGTTCTTGAAAATGAAAAAAGTTCACAAGTATGAAAGAAGCTCGTAAATATGAAAAGGTTCACAAAATTTTAAAAAAATATGAATTTGAAAAGTTCATCCATTTGTAAAAATAAAAAGGAGAAATACGAACAATAGAAAAAAAGGGGAAAATGGGAAATCGAGTAAAACCCATGCTGGGAAAACCAAAATAAACCACCAGAACATTCGTGGGAAGGTTTTCAAGAACGAACGGTTGAAAGAAAACCCTAGACGGGCCGGCTCATTTGCTTGGGGAGGGGTGCGGGCCATGTAATGAACACGCCTATAAGAGATCTTAAGGCGTCAAAGAGGAATAGGGCCTCCACCCTACCTGATTTTGTTTATTTTAGAGCATCTACAGTCGGGCGCTCCAAACGTGTCTCAAACGACTAAGCGGGCGGTCCGGTCACTGACCAGTCACAAAAAATCAACCCACCCGGACGCCTCAAACCGGCCTCAAACGTCTGGGCTGTCTGGCATCCCTCATATCCATCTCAAATCTAGGATGGATATGGGCCCGGACAATGCCCAGGTGCGTCCGTCTGACAGGCCCGGCCCACCACCAACCCCACGGTTGTCCCACAAAATTCCTAGTCCGACGCCTAGCTCCGGACCTTAGCTCACTTCACTCGCCTCTCTCGCTCTGTCCTGTCCTCTCCCCTCTCGCATTCTGATCCAATCCGGCGCAATGTCGAGCTCCGGCTCCGACCTTGACTTGATGAGGAGTTGGCCCTCCGCATTGCCTTGGAGAGGTCCAAGGTGGACACCGGGGGCAGCTCCGGATCTGCAGCGTCGCTGCAGCTCTCATGCCGGCGCAGCGCGGACACCGGATCCACACTTAGCTCCAGCAGGACAGCGTAGTCTGCACCGCCCCCATGCCGTCCCCTTCCCCCGCCGGGTGATCCTTCGGGCGGGCAACAGTGGGTGCTAGTGCTTGCGCCGCCGGCCCGCACGCGCACTCTGGAATCGGAGGCGCACGCCGCCCACCGCGAGAGGCAGCGGACAAGGGAGAGGGAGACGGCGGAGCGGTCTGTGCACCGTCGTTGTAGGATGTCGGTGGAGCCTGACGAGGATGAGAGGCTCCTCGCATGGGTCTCCCGCCGGTTGTTCTGTTTTACTCCGACTCCGAGGATGGTGTCGACGAAAGCTCCACCTCCTCGGACGACAACCAAGATCCCCGACCAGCCGCGGACGCCTACAGCTGTGCCGATGACCGGAAGGGCAAAGGCATGGCGCGGAAGTGGTGATCCCGCTCCTCCTCCTCCTATGTTTATATCGTTTCTAGTTGTTGATGTTTAAGAACTTGTCCGACGACAAACTCAGATGATCTTTTGGATGATGTCAAGTTCGTTTATGTCGATTTAAAGCTGACTTTGTTGTCCGTTTGCAACCGATTTTGTTGCCCATTGTTTGGTCACGTAGAGTAGCTCACGTTGCATGTGTAGTATATATGGATATAGGGTGCTGGATATGATATGAGATACACGGATGTGGAGAGGGAAATATGAGGTGTGCCCGATCATTTCCCGCGAACGCGCTCGGGTGTGTTTGAGGGGCCGAATTAGCACATTGCGGCTGTAGATGTTCTTAGAACAACCGTTGGGCCACTCTTCTTCTTCTTCTTCTTCTTCTTCTTCTTCTTCTTCTTCTTCTTCTTCTCATGATGATGATGATGAAGCCCACGCAGGTGCGCTCCTGACCGTTCCTATGATGAAGCCTTCTTCCTCAGCGTCGACGTACGGCCATGTCGCCGTGTTGTATGGATAGCTCTCGCCTGACGGCGAGGTCATTGGCGTTGGTCACCACGGAGCAAACGATAACGATAAACCACAAGGACCATGCATGAGCTTATCTCTACTATTAAAGGGGAATCTGCCGTCGTCGTTGTGGTGGTGATGGTTCGACCTCCCCCTCTATCGATACCTCCTCCCACCGATTCTGTCCTATCGTTCGACCTCCTCTCCCGCCCGTACCCAAGAAAAAAAAATCAGCCCACCCACGTACGCACGCACGCACGACTAAACTCAGAAAACCAACCCACCTTCCTCCGTCCCCGCTCAAAAACAGAGAAGGCTAAAACATTGCAACACATGCACCCACTACCCATCTGTCCCCAACCTCCTCTCTTCCGATTGAGTCTCATTCCCCAGAAAAATCGCCTCCGCCTGTGCTCGCCGTCCTCATAGCCGCCTCACGATCCGCCGCCGCCTCATGATCCACCGCCACGCCCCTTATGTATCTAGATGAGGGATTGCATCCTGTCCCGTTGCTTGCATCGGCCATGGAAAAGAGATGGCTAGGAGAAGATCCAGCACCACAGCGAGGGCGCCTTGTCCCCGACGAAAAGCATGCACTCCAGCGTCATCGCATTGGATATGGATCGGAGGTTGAAGTTATGACACGTGGAAAGACACGGGGAGGCAGGAAAGGGAGCGGCAGGGCGCAGCAGTGAAGGAGGAGCACCGGAGCAAGGTACCTGCATATATAGAGCCGCCTCCTCGTCAATCCCTTCGTTCTTAGCCCATGATTCCCTGCTCTAGCTCCGTCTCCCCCGCCATCAGAAATCAAGGTTTGCTTATTGCGATCTAGAGCAATATAAAAGTGATGATTGTAAGTTGCCACAAATGTTGTATGTAACTGATATGTTTAATAATGTTATGTGTTGGGTTTATTCGCTTGATCTGGTTGGTTCTGATAAGGGTGCGTTCAGGTTACGATCCGTGTTCGGCCTCGTGAGCTCGAATTGGATGGAGGACATGGCTCGAGGTAAGCATTTCCGGTTCTGGGTACTTGAACGTTAGCTTATCTCGTCTTGGAGATCTTATAAAATTCTGAATATGTATGCTCACTGTAATCTGAATACTGACTCGGGTGTTTGATACGTCGATGCATCAGTAAGAAGATACAAGTCTATGGGGCATCTTTCTAAAGGAACTTGATGCAAGTGCTCTTATACTGTCTTATTCAAGCTAATATTTTGGCTATAAAAGTTGTGTTGTAAGAACTGATGATTGGATCCTCTAAATATCATCGTGTTACTGAAACAGCGATCTTTTCTCCGTCTACTAGAATAACTGACTATTGTTGCACAACCTCCATCCTTAAGCTATTCTGTTATTTTAGTTTTTTAAAACAGAGGTTAATTCCTTCGCGTTTAACAGCAGTGCGTGCGGCAATGCTTCGTCATGCTTGTTTTCATTGGTTACGAGTGCAGGATTCGAAGAATTTCCAGCGAAATCAATGGGGACAATAACTTCAACTAGGAAAGGTTGCTATAAAATAAGATCAGGGTCATAACCTTGGTTGAGCACATTCGTCGTTAACATCATGCATGCATAAAGATGATGCCTATGACCAAATATCATTATTCTCCTGCTCATACTGTTGAATTTAGCCAACCAGATGTTTTAAAGCAAAGGCACATGACGGAATATATATTGGTTGCAACTGGTAGCTGAGCACAGGCGATCCACATTCCTCGAAAGGATTAGGAAGTATTACATGAGAAGTTTTTATATTATTTTTATGGGGGATGGGAATGGTAACATGTTTTCCTAGCTCCTTTGTGTTCTTCTGCTTGTGTCTCTGTGGTTTCAAAATATTTAATCTTCTTCCACCTGATTTACTCATGGTGATTTACAAAATAAAAAATTGCGGTACAGGGTACCTAAATATATATCTAAAACCATAACCACTGCCAAGAAGCATAACACATTTTGCTAGCTCCTCTAATCTGAAGTAATAGCCTGCTCCTGCAACTAAATATCACCATTGATGTAGGTCAGAGTAATGAAGAAGAAAACCTAAAATAATCAATATAATATTTTCTTTCCCTTGATAACCCAAAGGTGATGCCAAACTAAGTAGGTTTCAAAATTGCAACATGAAATTCAGTATTAATATGTTAATATCAAGAAGTATTCATGTGAAACCGGGTGCTTGACTTTGAGCTGGTAGCGTTCCCATTACTCGCTCGACTTTTTTTTAAGGTTTTAATTGTAACAGGATTTCTTTACCACCTTGTATTCCTTCGGTAGTCTGTGCTTTATTTGTAAAGCAAGATGAAAGTCTTTTTCAAGAACTTTCATGTGAAGCACCAAGTCAACGACTATTTAACTTTTCTCATGTAGCATGTCATTGCAGATATATTGCCGTTGAATTTGCTTATATCTGGAATGGGACAAATCTGAAGTAGGTTAACCTGTTGTTTGTATGTACACTGTACACAATTGATGGCCTTTACCCAAATAATGGAATGCACAATTTAGAAGTATTTTTATATCCTTGTGCAGGTGGAATCGGGATAGCGCTGGAGAAATGGTTTACATGGTGGCTGCGAGGGAGGGGTCAAAAGAATACGTCCACATTTCTAACTACGTGGTGCACACATACTTTGCTTATTTATATTTATATTTTTCAAAATAGTATGAAGGAATGGCATGTGTCATCTATAACACGTGCTCTTTGTTCGAACATTAAACTGGGAGCAATTCCATCTGATTTGACAACGAGCATTGCAGCAATACATGCTACGTCTTAGAAACTACTACAAAAATTTGTAATATATCTGTGCATTCTACCCTACCTAGAGTTTTGCTCCTTTTGGCCCTTCCATCCATTGAATTTAGAAAGACTTTCAAAACCGGACCAGTTTCAGAATTCATGCAAATAAATGTTATATTGAGCAAAGATACTGCCTAGAAAGGCTGATGTTAAGAAAGAAGATATTAAGAAAAACTTTGTAGTTGTTGTCATGGTGAGGCGTGCATGCATTCACCACATGGGGACTGGACACTGCCAACAACCACTTGGGTGGATGTGCCACCCCGCTCGGAGAGCGGTTTTCGATTTGGGGTGTTGTAGGTCTGTATGATTTCAATGGTGGCAGTGGCGAGGGTCTAAATGCTGAGAGGATATTTGAAGGTCACTTGTATTTCCTATATATGTTGTGCTTGACGAATGAGCACACAAAGCAATTAATTGTAATATGTGTGTCTTTTTGCTCCGTGGCAATGCACAGGCAACCAACTACTCCCTCTGTCTCATAATATAAGACGTTTTTCGACATTACACTAGTGTCAAAATGTGTCTTACATTATGGAACGGAGGGAGTAGTTATAATAAACATGAGGATCTGCGCGCATATATGCATGCATGCATGCATGCGTTCAGAGTTGAGAGACACGCACGCACTCACTAGTGAAGTGATGATGGCTGGCTGTGCGGACGTACGTACGGCGGGAAAAGAGCCGGCCGGAGTGTAATGGCCAGACAAGACCGTACCAGCAGCTGAGCCGCTGCTGGACGAGAGCCACCGTTGCAGTCTAGTTAAATCGCACCCGATCAAATTGGTGTGTTTGTTTGTTTTGAACGAAATTCATGATAGTTTAAGGACCGTCAACTTAATTACAGTACCTGGGGATCTGCAAATCTGCATACGCTATGTATGTATGCGTGCAGACAGACTTACTGGTGATCTGTGCTGATGCGTACGTTCGGGAAATGGTCAGAGAGTAATTACTCCATCACACTGAGCTGCTGAGCTGCAGGATGAGCCATCAGTCCTCCTCCGTAGGCCATGCTGCCGACGTCCACACAGGGGAAACCAGCAATGCTAGACCTATCTATTTAAGGGTAGTAAAGTTTTTACAGCGCTGAAACGGTGTTTTTGCACAGTGGAGGTTTACCAGACGCACAAAAACACGGCGCCCAACCCCGCGGCCCCACATGCAGCAGCCCGCGCGCACAAGTCGATGCCCCAAATTTGCAGCCCCGCAGTTCACATGCACTAAAGTTACAGCTTCGCTTTTGTGCGTGCTTCATTTTACAATTTCTACTGGAGCACTGTTTTTGCTTGCACGCGCACTATATAGGCATGTTTTCCAGCGCGCGGCTTATGTAGCGCGTTTGTTGGAGATGCTCTCATAGGTGTAGAATTATTGGAGTGGAAACTGGCATTTTCTATCCTTCAGGAGAGAGTTTTCATTTATTTTTTTGTCTTTTAAAATGTTTGCTGATCGATTTTTTTTCTACTTTTCGTGCCTAATTTTCAACGGCAGATTCTAAAGCGAACACATGTCATCGCCACTCATAAACTGCAGACCGAATCAAACAAGTTCGTCGAGAAAGTTAGAAGGGGACACCATCTTTAACGAAATAATGGTGCAAGTTCGTCGCTCCTAGGTCCGACTAAGAAATGCTAGAAAAGAGTTTTCATCCTGAAGATGAAGCGGTGTTTCAGTCACCATCTTGACAATGGGTCTTCCAAAAAGAACTGTGTTGGCCAGCTGTGCGCACAAGACCATTGTGGTTTCTACTAGAGATAGCCGCACGCCTCTCCTGGAACGCTCGACACTTGATCATGTACCAACCGAATGCCGTGGCCCAAACATGCGACCTAGTTAACCGCCACCCACAGTTCCGTGCCACTGTTGTTGGTGAAAAGAGGAGGGAGTGGCGCTAAAAGATGTGTTATCACCATCAGTGTGTGGGCCCACCATCCAGTCCCCCTCCTTAGGCCATGGCGACGATGTCGATGGAGGGGAAACTGTCATTTTCTATCCTGGGAAGAGAGAGTTGTTCTTTTATGGTCTTTCTGATAAATGTTCGTTTGATCCATTTTTGTCTGCTTACATGGCTATTTTTCCAACGGCAGATTGTAAAATGAGCACATGAGCTGCAGGACGAGCCATAAGTGTGTGGGCCCACTAAATCAAGGAAGTTAGTCGAGATTGTCAGCATGGGGACACCACCTTTAACAAACAAGGTAATGATGCAAGTGCATCGCTCCTGAGTTCAACCAAGAATTGTTAGAAAAAGAGTTCTCACCTTGAAAGATGAAGCGGTGTTCTAGTCACCATCTTGCCAAATGGGTTTTTCGAAAACCACGACAGACAGTACTCCACACAAAACCATTGTGGTTCCACCAGAGATAGCCACACAACTATCGGACCTTAGCCTGCAATGCTACCTGCCCGTCACGATCAACTAAGAAACATGGCCTCCTGCCATTACCAACTAGAGCCGAGGAGGAAGCCGGAGGAGGGAGCGCGGACGGCGGCGGCTGTAGATCACCTCCCAGGTCGCCTGAGAGTGCCGCGGGGTGGGGCGGGGCGGCGGTGGGGTTAGGTTTTCCAAAAAAAAAACTAGGTTACTAGCTCCAAAAGCGCATATGGCACATGAATACAATATTTGTCGACCGAGAATAAAATAATTTTTGTTTTAACATTTGTAACTACTCCAGGAATTAGGATGTGATCCTTTTTCCGGTAGAAGCTAATCTCGGATGCGTTTCTAGTGACGGGGACAAGCGAATCCCTTCTTCTTGGATCATGCGCAACTGGGTCAACCGGGTAAAAATAATACTCTACCCAGAGGAATTGGAAGCTAGTCTATGCAGCTACAACACTAGGGGCACGTGTTCCTAGCTATATATGCTGTGGATCTGGTTGACTTGTCGTACGTGTCTGACCCAAGTGACCAATCCAAGTTGGACACTGTGCCACATTAATTAGATCAGACCAGACACCATTGTAAATTTGTAATCATCTGCTCTACAGACACAAACATGGTTTTCTTTTCTCTTCTCTTGTGAGCAAACAAACAAACGAGGGCTTGACATGGACACATGCATGCATGCAAGATAATACTGTAGCAAGCAATTATTTATACAGGAAATAGTAAGTGGCAACAGTTGCACATGCATGATCGTGGATCCATGCATGGATGGATGGTGCATCCACGATCTCCTGCTTCTTCTTCTGGGGCTCCACCATCGCATTGGTCTCAGGCTCAGCTGCTAGCTAGCTCACTCGATCGGGACGAATCTCGGGCCCCCGGGCAACATGGTCGACGCAACCGGACAAACCAATCCAGCTATTGCACTTATGCTCTCTATTGACTCAAAATTGTAAATGAAAAGGTCACAAAACCACCTACTTCCATATCTCTCATGATGGTCTGTGTATACCATCCACCTCAGTTCTTCCTGTGTTCTTTGCTGATAGCGTAGTCGCATGTGTTTTGCGTGATCCGATTATTCTGGGATCAGCTTTGTAAGCTCACAATCTTGTATCATTCGGCCATGTACTTTTTGCGGTTGTTACTTTATATGTAAAGTAGGGCAAAAGCCTGTTGCGAGGCCTGTGTATATATACCAGTAGAAAAAGAATTAGCTATTTGGTTATACCATTTCTCAAGTAAGAAAATGTCACCCTCCGTTTCAGAATATAAGATATATTGATTTCCGTGCAAGTCACCCATTTGAATGTTTGACCAAGACTATAGAATAGAATAAAAACTTTTGAAATACCTAATAGGTAAAATGTGGAACTACTCTTCATGATGGATCAAATGATATAACTTTCGTATTGTGATATTGGTATATTTTTCTAGAAACTCGGTCAAACATGCACTCATTTGACTTAAAAAAAAAACAAATACACCTTATATGACGGAACGGAAGGAGTATTTTGCAAGGCCAACATATTTATATAAAACCATAGCAGCCAAAGTTAAAAAGCACGTCGAATATCTGCATTAAATGTATTTAGTTCCTTAAGCCAACCAATATAGTATAATCTGTACAGTGCAAGAAACATTTCCTCTTGTGTGTTGTCTAAATATAGGAAAAAAGGCTGGGATTATTTGGTGACACCATCATGCATGCATGCTGCATGCATGTGCAGTTGACCATGTGACTTGTTGGCTGACAGAAAATCGATCAAAAAGGATGCCAGCAACCAAAACCCAACAACTTTACAAAGGTGGGATTGTATCTCTGTGAGACTGTGACTAACTGTGCATGCATGCATGGATCTGGTGATCATATGTGCATCAAGTTGACCATGCATATCATGCATGAGGATGGCATAGAAGGTTCGGCTAGCTACTTTGTTGAGCAATGCGTCAGATCAGACTCTGGCTACTTCCAAACAAATATCAAGACCAAGTTGCGCAGCTAATCATGCATGATGCCAGTGTCCCAGTCCTACTACAAATAATCCTTCATCACACATGCAAATCTGTTAATAGTACATGGAAGCCATCAATCCCATCAAAATCAATGTACCTACGTACTACGTACATACTCGACCAGGTAGGTATACATGCATGCATGTAAGCAACAACTTGTACACACGATATTTCCGTTGTGTTTTTTTGGGTACACACGTTGACACACACACATACTACATTACTACTCTATATATCTTCAAGCCGACACAATTGATCGATACAGGTAGACAAGTAGCACGTACAAATTAATATACATACATACATGTGTATGTAGGTAGGTGCACAGGGAAAATGTAGCTGGTGATGCAGTGCATGTGCATGTCACTGAGGGTCGACGTCCACGCGGTAGACCACGACGAAGCATGGCAGGATGGCCCGAGGGTTGGCCACGAACAGCTCCTCCAGCACCCCGTACGCGCCGCCCGCGTCGTCGCCCGCCACCGAGTCGAAAGGCCCCGCCTGGCCCTCCTCCTCCTTCTCCTCCCCGTCGCCGTCCCGCCGCCGCACCTGCCCGGCGATCACCCGGCACACCAGCATGGCCCGCCACCCCGCCCCCGCTCCCGCGCTCGGGCCCTCGGCGCCGCAGACGTCGTGCGCGCGGCCGCTGCTCGCCGTGGTGCGCACACCCAGCGGGTGCGCGCCGGCCCACGGCGCGAACCCATGCCGGATCGCCGCGCACACCCCGCACGCCTCGGCCGCCGTTTTGCCGTCGACGTCACCATCGGCGCAGGACGCGCACAGCGAGGTGGAGCCGTCGGCGCCGAGCTCGCACGCGAGCGCGGCCGGGTGGAACCGGAGCAGCTCGTTGCCGTCGGCCGCGGCGCGCGTGGCACCGCCCGCAGAGACGTCGGCACGGCACCGTGCGCGCACGGCGTCGCGGTAGGCCTCGAAGCGGGCGACGGTGCGGGCCGGGTTGCGCACCTTGAGGATGCGGTCGATGTGGCAGATGGGGCGGTCCCGCTTCTGCCAGCTCGACTTGAAGATGATCTCCACGATGTTGCGCCCCGAGTCCTCCGGCCCCAGCTCCGACACTGCCCACCACCAACACCATGCAAAACCTCAATAACTATTTACTCGTAGAAAGTACAATGAACTGACTAACCGCCCAGCGAGTGATGTGATTAGCAGTAGTAAACTAATTAACAATTGTGATCACATGGATGATCTGAGGGCGGTCAGGTCACACCGACAGCGCCATGAAAGCACGACTGAGATCTCGGAAAGCACCATGCATCATCATCGGCAACTAAATTAATCAGGCTGTATCTGTATTGATTAAGACAGGGGGGGGGGGGGGGGGGGGGGTTGCCTGCCCTGTGATGCATGGCGCTTTCCAATCAGTCATCCAACCTAAACAGGTGAAAAGTATGTACACCAGTAGTCCAGTACGTACACCTACCACTAGTACATGGACATCAAGACATTAAGAGAGAAGCAGGTACACCGCTGGTACATGTAACGTTCAACGCATGACTCAGCTGCATGCATGCCGCAACAGTGTCAGCCAGCGGGCATTAACCATGTTCATGAGACAAGCATGCAGATGATGGCCCCATGCAGATGCATTGCATGAGTGTGTCTGTGTCTGTGTGTGTGTGTGTTCATGTCTCACTTTCAATATGTGCATGCAAAGCTTCATCTGTTCTTGTCCTTCATTTTGTTTTCTCTCTCTCAGATAAGTGTAGATGCATATATACTACAACAAGCAGACATGGACATGCATGCATGGAGTCCCACTTAACGTGCTACCAACCGCTATAAATTGAAGGCACTGTCGCATGATGCAGCGGTACAGCCTGCATGGGACCTCATCTTTGCAGGCTAATTTTCTAGCTTGTAACGGTGAGATTAGCTGCATAATCAATCGACTAGTCGGTGGTGTAAGTGGTTTTAATAGTGGGCAGTCATGTGGAGTATCCTACTCCTGCGTGCATGCCAACACTAGCTCACTGTCTGCCTAAAGATACCCCGGCCATATCATCTGATTAATTAGTAAGTAAGCAATTGATCTTAGCTAGCATGCCATGCATCCGCCTTTACCAAGTGCAAGCAACTGATATGATATAGATACAATTAGTTATTGTTATCATCCGAAATATTATAATTAGGGCAGGGGCAGTGGCAGTGGATTTGTGCACAAGCTAGCTAGGACAGTAGCTTCCTTGTAACCCACAAAAGACAAAGGGAAAGAGGTGAAAAGGGGAGGATGGTTAGCTTTGATGAGCATCTTCCTAACCCCCTTCTTCTTGTCTCCTCTCACTATCTCTCACACACACATGGCAAGCAAGGGTGTGGGGAGAAATTACTAAACTAATCCAACCACTAAAGCACTAGATCAGGGCGTATAATCTTTTTATAACTTTGCATATATGGCTCCAATTGGTGCCATGTATACCTTCTCCATCATTTAATCATGATTAGCCCATCATTTTGACCAAAGGCTAGTTAATTAATTAATTAGTGTATGCCACAGCAGAGCACAGATCTCCATCTAGCTAGTAGCTTTCTAAGGCCTCCTGACTAATGGTTCTGGTTAGTAGTTGTACTCCACTATCACACATGATTAATTTGCACCAGAAAAATCTTCAACACATGCATAGTGTAGATCTTCTGTGTATATATATTGCAAAAAATCAATATATATGATCGTCTCACCACTTATAATCCCACAAAATACCGATTTTCGCGGTCGCTATATATGGCTGTGTGCATCCATCGATGCAGGGCGGGCGGGGGTCGGGGTTTCGAGAATTTACCGGCATGGCGAACGGCTTGGTGCTGCTCCAAGCTGTCGGCCTTGGTGAACACCTCGCCGCACTGCGAGCACGGGCACAGCTCCCTCGGCCGAGGGTACCTCCTGAATTTGTTGGCAATTAACAAAATGATTAGTACTAATGGCAAAGACTAACCATGGTTAACATCCATGGAGTTAGTTGATGGCTAATGAGAGGGGTTAGCTATAGGCAGGCGGCAGACCTTGAGACGGGCTCGACGTTGATGGCGCGGCACTCGTAGCAGCCGGAGAGCCCCCGGAGTGAGGACGGGTGCCCACCCCCGCCGGCCGACGACGACGAGGAGTGATGAGCGCGGCGGGAGGAGCGGTTGAGCGGGGCGGTGTCGCGGTGGTCGACGACGACGGAGGCGGCCGAGGAGGCGCCGTCGACGGTCGCCACGTCGCGCATGGAGCAGAGGGACGTCCCCCAGTACCCTCCCGCGCCGGGCCCCCGCGCCAGGGCGGCCGGGTCGTGCACGCGCGCGGCCGCCGTGGCGCTCCGGCAGCTCAGCAGGCTCTTCAGCTGCTCCCACGACGACGCCGGCCGCGCGGGCGCAGCCTTCTTCGAGCTGCCGCCGCTGCGGCGATGCCGGCCGTGGTGGTCCTTGCCCGCCGCGAGCCTGGCCTTGGCTCCGGTGGTGGGCGCGGCCAGGGCGGGGCTCTTCCTGGAAGGCGTCCCGGTGGCGGCAAGATGGCGGCGGCCAGGAGTCCTCGGCGCGGGGGAGAGCGGGGGCGGCAGCGACGGCGGCTTCTTCTTGCGCTTGCTGTGGTGGTTCTGCTGCTGCGGCTGCTGGCCACGGCGGCGGTCGGAGGTGTCGGCGGTGGCGGAGGAGGAGGAGGGCAGGAGGAGCGTGGAGAGCGCCATTAATGAGATGGAGCTGAGCTGCTGCTAGTATCCGTGTGCGCGCTCTGTGTCCGTATGGCGTCGCGTCTCCGATTTAAAGAAGGCAAGGGAGGGCTGACCTGAGACCTGCTGTGGTGTGCATATGAAGGCTCTACTCCAGCTACCTCTCCCTCCCTCACTCTCTCTGCGTGTGGGCCCACCTATAAAACCCCAGGAAATGACTTGACTGGAATAACAACAAATTTGTGGAAGTGCTTTATAAAGCCCCCTTTCAATAAATTAATAAATGGATGTGCTAAAATCCTCGGTCGTCGTTGGAAGAATTAGTAAAATCGATGTCGAAATCAAGCTAGCATCATCGGTATGGCGTATTGGCATCGATTGAGATCTGTGAAAATCGAACAAACGAACAACCACTACTTCTTCCGTCACACGATATGGCGCCCAGTGAAAATCGTGTAGGAAATAAGTATGCACATAACAAATTTCAAAATGGTGATGCGGGGATGCTCTTGAGAAATTTCGAATGCATTTTTTCCCTTAATCGGATCGAGAAGGTGAGAGATAAATTGAGAGAGCTTTTACTTTTGACTCCTCCAAGGAGAAAAAGATACAAGCATTGAACCAATGACTGGAATCCATTTAGGAAATGTAGATGTGTTTGGATAAAACCATACAAGCATGAGCTTGACTTGTGCAGACAAATATTATTTGCTACATCATGGGTAGTTGATGTGGCAACCATGCGTAAGCATGGCAGACTCATACAAAACTTAGTAAAGACTAAAGTCGTGGATCGTGAATAATGACGAAACCACCACAAACATTATTTGAGTAGATAAATTTTAATTGTTGCATCACGGGTGGTTGATGTTGTTGTAAGCAGATCCCATTGCACCACACATCCAAACTCATACAAAAAACCTAGTAAAGGCTCGAGACATGGAGCATGAATATTGATGCACCAAAACCATCTCGTATTGTTATGATATTAAATGACTGTATGAGCAAAATAATCTACCTCTAGAATTCAAACCTACTATTTCCCCCTTTTAGGAGCTCTAACTATTTCTTTCAAGTCAAAATGACAACTACATGAAAATAAGGCACATGCATGAAAAACTTGGATTAAAAAATGGAGAGGAAAGCATTAAATAAACGGATTCGCTAATATCAAACTGGGTAGGAATTAGTACAAAAGCGTGTTTTACACCGAGTCTGACATTTGAAACCCGTGCAAGATTTCATATCTTTCTAAACTCAGGGAATAACTAAACAAACAATACAATTCATTGCAGTATATCAATAAATTATTACACCACAATAATTTCTTTTTAGTTTTGCAAGAACATATCTGTAAAATCGACTAATTTGATTGACTTTTAGGCATTTGGGATTATATATTTATTTATTACATGGACGTTTTTTATATCATAGTGGCTATTTTCTTAGATTTCTATGAACAAATCTAATCAATTTTTTGCAAAAATAATATCTATCAAATTGCTGGAAATTACTTAATTTCCAATCAGACCGAGGCATAGAAGATTTTGTTGATTCTTAGCAAGATATTTGGATATTATGCAAGTGAAAATCGTGTTGGAAGTAAGGACATATAATAAATTTCAACATGTTATGTCTAAATGTTTTTGAGAAGTTTAAAGGGAATTTGTTGCCTTAATTGGATCAAGAAGACGAGAGATAAATTAAGAAAGGCGTTTGTTTGACCTGCCCAAGGAGAAAAAGATACATGCATGGAGCCAATGATTGAAATGGGCTTTTAAAATGTAGAAGTGCTTGAATAATACCATGTAAGCATGAATTGGGTTTGAGTAGAGAAATATTAACTATTACATCACGACTAGGTGATGTGACACACAAGCGTAAGCACGCCGGACTCATACAAAACCGCACAACTACACTCATACAAAATCTAGTAAACATTGAAGTGGGAGAGCATGAATATCGACAAAATCACCACACACGTCATATGAGTAGACAAATACAGATTGTTACATCATGGGTAGTTTGATGTGGCACCCAAGCGTAAACATGCCAGACTCATACAAAACCGCACAACGCCACAACCACACTCATACCAAACCTAGTAAAGACTAAAGTCGCGGAGCGTGAATATCACTAAAACCACCACAAATGTCATTTGAGTAGACAAATATTAGTCGTTAAAACATGGGTGGTTGATGTGGCTATAAGCACATCCCATCGCACCGTTATAAGAACGCACGAAACCTAACGTACATGTCGATTTTATTTTACAAATGTAGAAAGACACACATATACGCTCATGACCACACTCATACAGGATCTAGTGAAGACTAGACCCGCGGGGCGTGAATATGGACGAAGCCACCACAACCATCCTGTATTGTGTAAGGAATCAAATGACTTTACGGGGAGAAAGGGATCTTACTCTAAAATTCAGTCCTAACTATTTCCACTTTTTGGGATCCCTAACTAGTTATTTCGAAACGATGGATGTGAAAAGTAGGTATATGCATGCATGAAAAGCTTGGATCTGAAAACGGAGAGGAGGGCATTACCAAATGCAACCTGAGGCCAATGGCAGTGTGTGTGGGGTTTGCATTAACTGTGATCGACCCCCTCAACGAGAGGGACCATGCATGCGTGCAGCTTGCTGTGAAAATATGAAGTGCAGGCCCCCAATCTACTCCCTCCGTTCCTAAATATAAGTCTTTTTAAAGATTCCACTACGAACTACATACGGATGTATATAGATATACTTTAGTGTGTAGATTCACTCATTTTGCTCTGTATGTAGTCCCTAGTGAAATCTCTAAAAAGACTTATATTTCGGAACGGAGGGAGTATTCATCAAATTATAGAGTGAAATATCAACTCCAGGCCCCCCATTTAGCCAATAGTTAAGCAATTTTCATCTCATGAGAGGAGGAGTTGAGCTAATTCAATTCCCCAGCAGCAGAGCAGAGGATACATCATGGGAGGGCCAGAGTTGCTAAGTAGATATAGACCACTAAACAAACATATAAGCTAATCCCAGTTGCTCACCTGCCTCCATCTAGTCCAGTGGCTTAGCTGCCCTAGGCCCCAGTTCATCCTTGGTTCCTTGTCCCTTTCTCTTAATTAGTTAATGTTAACGTCACACTCGTCGACGTGTCGTACGGCATCACCATTATTTAAGATAATTTCTCCGGCGAATAGGAATTTTGGTTTCTTGCCAATAACTTGGATTGAGATGCTAGCAGGGGCAGATGGAGGCAACTTGGTGTTGGTGTATACTCCCTTCGTCTTTGAAAAAGTATACTTCCAACTTTGTTGGAGGGTCAAACTATCTTAAAATTTGACCGAGTTTATGCACTCCACACACACTGACATGGACATACTCCCTCCATTCCACAATGTAGTGTCTATAGTTTTTTTTTGAAAGTCAAACTTTTGCTAACTTTGACCAAGTGTATAATGAAAACTGTCAACATCTACAATACCAAACTGTACATTCTGAAAATATAACTCATGATGCACCAATTGATGTGCATTTGGTATTCTAGATGTACATACTTTTCTCTATAAATACGGTCAAAGTTTGTAATATTTGACTTTTGGAAAAATCTATAGGCACCTATATTATGGAATGGAGGGATATTACACATCATGCAGCTGTATTTGCAAAAAAAAAAAATGGCACAACTGATACAAGAGAAATGTGCATCAAGATTCGTGCAACACCGAAAATGCAAGTTGATCCCGGCATGCATGATGATGTGATCACCGAACTGCAAACATTAGCTACATATTCACCTGGTACAAGTACAAGTAGGAACCTCAGCTTTAGTAGCAGCTACTCAAATGGATGACAAAAAGGAGAGGAAAGCAAGACATGTACCAGTGATGACAGTGAGTGTGGCCTTTCCAGGATCACATGAAACTGATGCTGGGTGAGTGTGCTAGTGAGAGCCACATGAGACTTGGGTTAGTTTTCTGACCAACCAACCATGCATTATTTTGGTTTTCATGGAGAAGTGAAGAGGAATGCATGCATGTTAGGTATGAGGCATCGGCAGGGCCAAGCTAGCAGCTGCTCTGCATGGCTCCATCTCCATGCATATGCCCTCACACAAAACCCCAACCAGCAACCAGCAATGCTGGACCAACTCATATTTTCTCTCACCAAAAGACATCAAGGGTGAAAAGATAGATATAGATCCAAATTGTTGCAAGTTGTGGGTATGCTATTTTTTAGCAGGGAATATTTCTGTGCAGCTTTTTTTTGCGGGCACTATTTCTGTACACCTTAATATATAATAAATTAGGGTACATGAACAATTATGTTAGCACACGGGATTGATAATGAAGCCATGAAAAGATAGACCAGCGGCAAGATCACGGATGGTGGCCATCGTCGAGGAAATGATGCTTAATTCATGCATATCCCAAATAGATCCAAATTGTTGCTTGTTGTGGGTACAGTTTGAGAGTATCTAGTAGTACAATAGAATGGATAGAACCAATTAACTATTAAGCAATTTTCCATCTCATGTTGGCATGTTGCTCAGTCTCCTGAGAGGAGGAGTTGAGCTGAGTCAATTGCCCAGTAGAGGACACATCATGAGGGCCAGAGTTGCTAAGTAGATATAGACTACTAAACAAACATATAAGCTAATCTCGATCGTTTACCTGCCTCCATCCGGTAGCTTAACGTCCCTTGGGCCCAGTTCATCCTCTTCATTAGTTAATGTTAATGTCGCGCTCACTGACGTGTCATACATTATTATTATTATTATTATTATTATTATTATTATTATTATTATTATTATTATTATTAATGATAGTCTCTGAGTGGAGCATAAATTTTGGTTTGGAAATAACTTTGATTGAGTTTTTTTTCTAAAGACACAAATCTATTATAAAATTTCACCGGAAGTACAAAGCACCCAAATATAATAAAAACCATATTTAGGTCGATGAACCACCAAACGACCACTACCACTGTCATAACGAGTCATTGATGTGCCATTGTTGCCACTCCCATACTGGAATCGGCCCGACCTTGTCGATGACGGCTGATAAGTCTTCGTGCATATGCCCCTAAGGACCAGCACCCTAGAGCCACAGTCGTCACGTTGAACCCTTGAATCGATGTGAAGTGTTTGACACTAGATCTCACCGTGTCGCATGTAGAGAAACCCTAACATCGCCGCCCCAACGAGCCGACAAAAATGGTGAGGACGGATTCAACGAGGATCAAAGTCCAGAAGACCAGCTCGAAGATGAAGCGCCGCCATCCGCACGAAAGTCTCTCTGTGAGGACTAATAAACCTTGACCTGAACTACTATTCGGAGCAAAGGCACCGAGATTCCCCTCCCGCCACGAGCCGCTGGGATGGCAGATAGAGGGGATGTGAATCCACAGGCTAGCTGCCGGAGCTTGAAGAGGAGAAATTTGTCCTAGCCGCCTATGGAGAATGCTTAGCAACTTGGATTGGGATGTTAGAGGTACATGAAGGCAGATTGGTGTATGTACCTCTCATATTGACATGGACTGGTGACATTGTTGGGTAACGTTGCAGAAAACAAAAATTTTCCTACTCGTTTCACCAAGATCATCTAGGAGTTCATCTAGCAACGAGTCAAGGGAGTGAGTTTGCATCTACATACCACTTGTAGATCACGAGAGGAAGCATTCGTTAGAACGAGGTTGAAGTAGTCGTACTCGACGTGATTCCGATCACCGATGACCAAGCGCTGAAAGAACAGCGCCTCCGCGTTCAACACACGTACGGGACGATGGCGTCTCCTCCGTCTTGATCCAGCAAGGATGAAGGAGAGGTTGAGGAAGACAACTCCAATGGCAGCACGACGGCGTGGTGCAATTGGTACAGCAGTTCTCCGGCAGGGCTTCGCCAAGCAAAGACGGAGAAAGAGAGGAGTTGGGGAGGGGAGGGGCTGCGCCTTCAATTGTGTGTTTCAGCCCTCCCATCACCCCTCTATATATATAGGAGGAGAGGGCAAGGGGGGCCGGCCACCTAGGGGAAACCCTAGATGGGGGCGGCGGCCAAAGGGGAGGAGGAAAGGGTGGCTTGCCCCCCAAGCTAGGGGGGCACCCCCTTCTCCCCTTTAGGGTTTCCCCTCCCCAAACCCTAGCCGCATGGGCCTAGGTGGGGAGGCGTGCCAGCCCACTAGGGGCTGGTTCTCTCTCCCACTTAGCCCATGTGGCCCCCCGGGAGGGGTGGCCCCTCCCGGTGGACCCCCGGAACCCTCCCGGTGGCCCCGGTACAATACCGGCATGCCCCCGAAACTTTCCGGAGTCCGTTTAACCACTTTCCATATATAAATCTTTACCTCCGGACCATTCCGGAACTCCTCGTGACGTCTGGGATCTCATCCGGGACTCCGAACAACATTCGGTAATCACATACTTGTCTTCCTAATAACCCTAGCGTCACCGAACCTTAAGTGTGTAGACCCTACGGGTTCGGGAGACATGTAGACATGACCGAGACGATCTCAGGTCAATAACCAACAGCGGGATCTGGATACCCATGTTGGCTCCCACATGCTCCACGATGTTCTCATCGGATGAACCACGATGTCGAGGATTCAATCAACCCCGTATGCAATTCCCTTTGTCAATCGATATATTACTTGCCCGAGATTCGATCGTCGGTATCCCAATACCTCGTTCAATCTCGTTACCGGCAAGTCACTTTACTCGTACCGTAATGCATGATCCCGTGACCAGATACTTGGTCACTTTGAGCTCATTATGATGATGCATTACCGAGTGGGCCCAGTGATATCTCTCCGTCATACGGAGTGACAAATCCCAGTCTTGATCCGTGTCAACCCAACAGATACTTTCGGAGATACCCGTAGTCTACCTTTATAGTCACCCAGTTACGTTGTGACGTTTGGTATACCCAAAGCACTCCTACGGTATCCGGGAGTTACACGATCTCATGGTCTAAGGAAAAGATACTTAACATTGCAAAACTCTAGCAAAACGAACTACACGATCTTTATGCTATGTTTAGGATTGGGTCTTGTCCATCACATCATTCTCCTAATGATGTGATCTCGTTATCAATGACATCCAATGTCCATAGTCAGGAAACCATGACTATCTGTTGATCAATGGGCTAGTCAACTAGAGGCTTACTAGGGACATGTTGGTGTCTGTTATTCACACATGTATTACGATTTCCGGATAACACAATTATAGCATGAATAAAGACAATTACCATGAACAAGGAAATATAATAATAATGCTTTTATTATTGCCTCTAGGGCATATTTCTAACAGTCTCCCACTTGCACTAGAGTCAATAATCTAGTTACATTGTGATGAATCGAACACCCATGGAATTCTGGTGTTGATCATGTTTTGCCCTAGGGAGAGGTTTAGTCAACGGATCTGCTACATTCAGGTCCGTATGTACTTTACAAATTTCTATGTATCCATCTTGAACATTTTCACGAATGGAGTTGAAGCGACGCTTGATGTGCCTTGTCTTCTTGTGAAACCTGGGCTCCTTGGCAAGTGCAATAACTCCAGTGTTGTCACAAAAGAGTTTGATTGGCCCCGACGCATTGGGTATGACTCCTAGGTCGGTGATGAACTCCTTCACCCATATTGCTTCATGTGCTGCCTCCGAGGCTGCCATGTACTCCGCTTCACATGTAGATCCCGCCACGACGCTTTGCTTGCAACTGCACCAGCTTACTGCCCCTCCATTCAAAATATACACGTATCCGGTTTGTGACTTAGAGTCATCCAGATCTGTGTCGAAGCTAGCGTCGACGTAACCCTTTACGACGAGCTCTTCGTCACCTCCATAAACGAGAAACATCTCCTTAGTCCTTTTCAGGTACTTCAGGATATTCTTGACTGCTGTCCAGTGTTCCTTGCCGGGATTACTTTGGTATCTTCCTACCAAACTTACGGCAAGGTTTACATTAGGTCTGGTACACAGCATGGCATACATAATAGAACCTATGGCTGAGGCATAGGGGATGACACTCATCTCTTCTATTTCTTCTGCCGTGGTCGGACTTTGAGCTTAGCTCAATTTCATACCTTGTAACACAGGCAAGAACCCCTTCTTAGATTGATCCATATTGAACTTCTTCAATATCTTATCAAGGTATGTACTTTGTGAAAGATGTTGGGGAACGCAGTAATTTCAAAAAATTTCCTAAGCACACGCAAGATCATGGTGATGCACAGCAACGAGAAGGGAGAGTGTTGTCTACGTACCAACGCAGACCGACTGCGGAAGCGATCACACAACGTAGAGGAAGTAGTCGTACGTCTTCTTCCCGATCCGACCGATCCAAGCACCGTTACTCCGGCACCTCCGAGTTCTTAGCACACGTTCAGCTCGATGACGTTCCTCGGGCTCCGATCCAGCAAAGCTTCGAGGAAGAGTTCTGTCAGCACGATGGCGTGATGACGATCTTGATGTACTATCGACGCAGGGCTTCGCCTAAGCACTACAACGGTACGATCGAGGTGGAATTTGGTGGCAGGGGGCACCGCACACGGCTAAGGAACGATCTCAAGGATCAAGTTGTGTGTCTATGGGGTGCCCCCTGCCCCCGTATATAAAGGCCAGGGGCAAGGGGGTCGGCCGGCTAGGAGGGAGGCGCAGGGAGGAGTCCCACTCCTACCGGGAGTAGGACTCCTCCCCCCAAATCCTATTCCTAATAGGACTCTTCGGGAGAAAGAGAAGAGAGGGGGGCCGGCCCCTTCTCCTAGTCCTAATAGGACTAGGGAAGGGGGGTTCGGCCGGCTAGCCTGTGGGCTGCCCCTTCTCTCTTTTTCACTAAGGCCCAATAGGCCCATTTGCCTCCCGGGGGGTTCCGGTAACCCTCCCGGTAATCCGGTAAAATCCCGATTTCACCCGGAACACTTCCGGTGCCCAAACATAGGCTTCCAATATATCAATCTTTACGTCTCGACCATTTCGAGACTCCTCGTCATGTCCGTGATCTCATCCGGGACTCCGAACAACCTTCGGTACATCAAAATGCATAAACTCATAATAACTGTCATCGTAACGTTAAGCGTGCGGACCCTGCGGTTCGAGAACAATGTAGACATGACCGAGACACGTCTCCGGTCAGTAACCAATAGCGGGACCTGGATGCCCATATTGGCTCCTACATATTCTACGAAGATCTTTATCGGTCAGACCGCATAACAACATACGTTGTTCCCTTTGTCATCGGTATGTTACTTGCCCGAGATTCGATCGTCGGTATCCAATACCTAGTTCAATCTCGTTACCGGCAAGTCTCTTTACTCGTTCCATAATACATCATCTCACAACTAACATATTAGTTGCAGTGCTTGCAAGGCTTATGTGATGTGCATTACCGAGAGGGCCCAGAGATACCTCTCCGACAATCGGAGTGACAAACTCTAATCTCGAAATACGCCAACCCAACATCTACCATTGGAGACACCTGTAGTACTCCTTTATAATCACCCAGTTACGTTGTGACGTTTGGCAGTACCCAAAGTGTTCCTTCGGCAAACGGGAGTTGCATAATCTCATAGTTATAGGAACATGTATAAGTCATGAAGAAAGCAATAGCAACATACTAAACGATCGGGTGCTAAGCTAATGGAATGGGTCATGTCAATCAGATCATTCTACTAATGATGTGACCTCGTTAATCAAATAACAACTCCTTGTTCATGGTTAGGAAACATAACCATCTTTGATTAACGAGCTAGTCAAGTAGAGGCATACTAGTGACACTCTGTTGGTCTATGTATTCACACATGTATTATGTTTCCGGTTAATACAATTCTAGCATGAATAATAAACATTTATCATGATGTAAGGAAATAAATAATAACTTTATTATTGCCTCTAGGGCATATTTCCTTCAGTCTCCCACTTGCACTAGAGTCAATAATCTAGATTACACAGTAATGATTCTAACACCCATGGAGCCTTGGTGCTGATCATGTTTTGCTCGTGGAAGAGGCTTAGTCAACGGGTCTGCAACATTCAGATCCGTATGTATCTTGCAAATCTCCATGTCTCCCACCTGGACTAAATCCCGGATGGAGTTGAAGCGTCTCTTGATGTGTTTGGTCCTCTTGTGAAATCTGGATTCCTTTGCCAAGGCAATTGCACCAGTATTGTCACAGAAGATTTTCATTGGACCCGATGCGCTAGGTATGACACCTAGATCGGATATGAACTCCTTCATCCAGACTCCTTCGTTTGCTGCTTCCGAAGCAGCTATGTACTCCGCTTCACATGTAGATCCCGCTACGACGCTTTGTTTAGAACTGCACCAACTGACAGCTCCACCGTTTAAAGTAAACACGTATCCGGTTTGCGATTTAGAATCGTCCGGATCAGTGTCAAAGCTTGCATCAACGTAACCTCTTACGGTGAGCTCTTTGTCACCTCCATATACGAGAAACATATCCTTAGTCCTTTTCAGGTATTTCAGGATGTTCTTGACCGCTGTCCAGTGATCCATTCCAGGATTACTTTGGTACCTCCCTGCTAAACTTATAGCAAGGCACACATCAGGTCTGGTACACAGCATTGCATACATGATAGAGCCTATGGCTGAAGCATAGGGAACATCTTTCATTTTCTCTCTATCTTCTGCAGTGGTCGGGCATTGAGTCTTACTCAATTTCATACCTTGTAACACAGGCAAGAACCCTTTCTTTGCTTGATCCATTTTGAACTTCTTCAAAATTTTGTCAAGGTATGTGCTCTGTGAAAGTCCAATTAAGCGTTTTGATCTATCTCTATAGATCTTTATGCCTAATATGTAAGCAGCTTCCCCGAGGTCTTTCATCGAAAAACTTTTATTCAAGTATCCCTTTATGCTATCCAGAAATTCTATATCATTTCCAATTAGCAATATGTCATCCACATATAATATTAGAAATGCTACAGAGCTCCCACTCACTTTCTTGTAAATACAGGCTTCTCCAAAAGTCTGTATAAAGCCAAATGCTTTGATCACACTATCAAAGCGTTTATTCCAACTCCGAGATGCTTGCACCAGTCCATAAATGGATCGCTGGAGTTTGCATACTTTGTTAGCTCCTTTTGGATCGACAAAACCTTCTGGTTGTACCATATACAACTCTTCTTCCAGAAATCCATTCAGGAATGCAGTTTTGACATCCATTTGCCATATTTCATAATCATAAAATGCGGCAATTGCTAACATAATTCTGACGGACTTAAGCATCGCTACGGGTGAGAAAGTCTCATCGTAGTCAACCCCTTGAACTTGTCGAAAACCTTTTGCGACAAGTCGAGCTTTATAGACAGCAACATTACCGTCAGCGTCAGTCTTTTTCTTGAAGATCCATTTATTCTCAGTTGCTTGCCGATCATCGGGCAAGTCAACCAAAGTCCATACTTTGTTCTCATACATGGATCCCATCTCAGATTTCATGGCCTCAAGCCACTTTGCGGAATTTGGGCTCACCATCGCTTCTTCATAGTTCGTAGGTTCATCATGATCTAGCATCATGACTTCCAGAACTGGATTACCGTACCACTCTGGTGCGGATCTCACTCTGGTTGATCTACGTGGTTCTGTAGTATCTTGATCTGAAGCTTCATGATCATCATCATTAGCTTCCTCACTGATTGGCATAGGTGTCGCAGAAACTGTTTTCTGTGATGTACTATTTTCCAATAAGGGAGCAGGTACAGTTACCTCGTCAAGTTCTACTTTCCTCCCACTCACTTCTTTCGAGAGAAACTCCTTCTCTAGAAATGATCCATTCTTAGCAACGAATGTCTTGCCTTCGGATCTGTGATAGAAGGTATACCCAACAGTTTCCTTTGGGTATCCTATGAAGACACATTTCTCCGCTTTGGGTTCGAGCTTATCAGGTTGAAGCTTTTTCACATAAGCATCGCAGCCCCAAACTTTAAGAAACGACAACTTTGGTTTCTTGCCAAACCATAGTTCATAAGGCGTCGTCTCAACGGATTTTGATGGTGCCCTATTTAACGTGAATGCGGCCGTCTCTAAAGCATAACCCCAAAACGATAGCGGTAAATCAGTAAGAGACATCATAGATCGCACCATATCTAGTAAAGTACGATTACAACGTTCGGACACACCATTACGCTGTGGTGTTCCGGGTGGCGTGAGTTGCGAAACTATTCCACAATTTTTCAAATGTACACCAAACTCGTAACTCAAATATTCTCCTCCACGATCAGATCGTAGAAACTTTATTTTCTTGTTACGATGATTTTCAACTTCACTCTGAAATTCCTTGAACTTTTCAAATGTTTCAGACTTATGTTTCATTAAGTAGATATACCCATATCTGCTTAAATCATCTGTGAAGGTGAGAAAATAACGATATCCGCCGCGAGCCTCAATATTCATCGGACCACATACATCGGTATGTATGATTTCCAACAAATCTGTTGCTCTCTCCATAGTACCGGAGAACGGTGTTTTAGTCATCTTGCCTATGAAGCACGGTTCGCAAGTACCAAGTGATTCATAATCAAGTGATTCCAAAAGCCCATCAGTATGGAGTTTCTTCATGCGCTTTACACCGATATGACCTAAATGGCAGTGCCACAAATAAGTTGCACTATCATTATTAACTTTGCATCTTTTGGCTTCTATATTATGAATATGTGTATCACTATCTTCGAGATTCAACAAGAATAGACCACTCTTCAAAGGTGCATGACCATAAAAGATATTATTCATATAAATAGAACAACCATTATTCTCTGATTTAAATGAATAACCGTCTCGCATTAAACAAGATCCAGATATAATGTTCATGCTCAACGCTGGCACCAAATAACAATTATTTAGGTCTAATATTAATCCCGAAGGTAGATGTAGAGGTAGCGTGCCGACCGCGATCACATCGACTTTGGAACCGTTTCCCACGCGCATCGTCACCTCGTCCTTTGCTAGTGTCCGCTTATTCCGTAGTCCCTGTTTCGAGTTGCAAATATTAGCAACAGAACCAGTATCAAATACCCAGGTGCTACTGCGAGCTCTAGTAAGGTACACATCAATAACATGTATATCACATATACCTTTGCTCACTTTGCCATCCTTCTTATCCGCCAAATACTTGGGGCAGTTCCGCTTCCAGTGTCCAGTCTGCTTGCAGTAGAAGCACTCAGTTTCAGGCTTAGGTCCAGACTTGGGTTTCTTCTCTTGAGCAGCAACTTGCTTGCTGTTCTTCTTGAAGTTTCCCTTCTTCTTCCCTTTACCCTTTTTCTTGAAACTAGTGGTCTTGCTAACCATCAACACTTGATGCTCCTTTTTGATTTCTACCTCCGCAGCTTTCAGCATTGCGAAGAGCTCGGGAATAGTCTTGTTCATCCCTTGCATATTATAGTTCATCACGAAGCTCTTGTAGCTTGGTGGTAGTGATTGGAGAATTCTGTCAATGACGCAATCATCTGGAAGATTAACTCCCATCTGAATCAAGTGATTATTATACCCAGACATTTTGAGTATATGCTCACTGACAGAACTGTTCTCCTCCATCTTACAGCTATAGAACTTATTGGAGACTTCATATCTCTCAATTCGGGCATTTGCTTGAAATATTAACTTCAACTCCTGGAACATCTCATATGCTCCATGACGTTCAAAACGTCGTTGAAGTCCCGATTCTAAGCCGTAAAGCATGGCACACTGAACTATCGAGTAGTCATCAGCTTTGCTCTGCCAGACGTTCATAACATCTGGCGTTGCTCCAGCAGCAGGCCTGTCACCCAGCGGTGCTTCCAGGACGTAATTCTTCTGTGCAGCAATGAGGATAATCCTCAGGTTACGGACCCAGTCCGTGTAATTGCTACCATCATCTTTCAACTTTGCTTTCTCAAGGAACGCATTAAAATTCAACGGAACAACAGCACGAGCCATCTATCTACAAGCAACATAAACAAGCAAGATACTATCAGGTACTAAGTTCATGATAAGTTTAAGTTCAGTTAATCAAATTACTTAGGAACTCCCACTTAGATAGACATCCCTCTAATCCTCTAAGTGATCACGTGATCCAAATCAACTAAACCATAACCGATCATCACGTGAGATGGAGTAGTTTTCAATGGTGAACATCGTCATGTTGAACATATCTACTATATGATTCACGCTCGACCTTTCGGTCTCTGTGTTCCAAGGCCATATCTGCATATGCTAGGCTCGTCAAGTATAACCTGAGTATTCTGCGTGTGCAAAACTGGCTTGCACCCGTTGTAGATGGACGTAGAGCTTATCACACCCGATCATCACGTGGTGTCTGGGCACGACGAACTTTGGCAACGGTGCATACTCAGGGAGAACACTTCTTGATAATTTAGTGAGAGATCATCTTATAATGCTACCGTCAATCAAAGCAAGATAAGATGCATAAAAGGATAAACATCACATGCAATCAATATAAGTGATATGATATGGCCATCATCATCTTGTGCTTGTGATCTCCATGTCCGAAGCACCGTCATGATCACCATCGTCACCGGCGCGACACCTTGATCTCCATCGTAGCATCGTTGTCGTCTCGCCAATCTTATGCTTCCACGACTATTACTACCGTTTAGTAATCTAGTAAAGCATTACATCGCGATTGCATTGCATACAATAAAGCGACAACCATATGGCTCCTGCCAGTTGCCGATAACTTAGTTACAAAACATGATCATCTCATACAATAAAATCAGCATCATGCCTTGACCATATCACATCACAACATACCCTGCAAAAACAAGTTAGACGTTCTCTACTTTGTTGTTGCAAGTTTTACGTGGCTGCTACGGGCTTAAGTAAGAACTCATCTCACCTACGCATCAAAACCACAACGATAGTTCATCAAATAGACTCCGTTTTAACCTTCTCAAGGACCGGGCGTAGTCACACTTGGTTCAACTAAAGTTGGAGAGACAGTCTTCCGCAAGCCATCTATGTGCAAAGCACGTCGAGGGAATCGGTCTCGCGTAAGAGTACGCGTAAGGTTGGTCCGGATCGTCTCAACCAACAATACCGCCGAACCAAAGTATGACATGCTGGTAGGCAGTATGACTTGTATCGCCCACAACTCACTTGTGTTCTACTCGTGCATATAACATCAAACCATAAAACCTGGCTCGGATGCCACTGTTGGGGAACGCAGTAATTTCAAAAAATTTCCTACGCACACGCAAGATCATGGTGATGCACAGCAACGAGAGGGGAGAGTGTTGTCTACGTACCAACGCAGACCGACTGCGGAAGCGATCACACAACGTAGAGGAAGTAGTCGTACGTCTTCTTCCCGATCCGACCGATCCAAGCACCGTTACTCCGGCACCTCCGAGTTCTTAGCACATGTTCAGCTCGATGACGTTCCTCGGGCTCCGATCCAGCAAAGCTTCGAGGAAGAGTTCCGTCAGCACGACGGCGTGATGACGATCTTGATGTACTACCGACGCAGGGCTTCGCCTAAGCACTACAACGGTACGATCGAGGTGGAATTTGGTGGCAGGGGGCACCGCACACGGCTAAGGAACGATCTCAAGGATCAAGTTGTGTGTCTATGGGGTGCCCCCTGCCCCCGTATATAAAGGCCAGGGGCAAGGGGGTCGGCCGGCTAGGAGGGAGGCGCAGGGAGGAGTCCCACTCCTACCGGGAGTAGGACTCCTCCCCCCAAATCCTATTCCTAATAGGACTCTTCGGGAGAAAGAGAAGAGAGGGGGGCCGGCCCCTTCTCCTAGTCCTAATAGGACTAGGGAAGGGGGGTTCGGCCGGCTAGCCTGTGGGCTGCCCCTTCTCTCTTTTTCACTAAGGCCCAATAGGCCCATTTGCCTCCCGGGGGGTTCCGGTAACCCTCCCGGTAATCCGGTAAAATTCCGATTTCACCCGGAACACTTCCGGTGCCCAAACATAGGCTTCCAATATATCAATCTTTACCTCTCGACCATTTCGAGACTCCTCATCATGTCCGTGATCTCATCCGGGACTCCGAACAACCTTCGGTACATCAAAATGCATAAACTCATAATAACTGTCATCGTAACGTTAAGCGTGCGGACCCTACGGTTCGAGAACAATGTAGACATGACCGAGACACGTCTCCGGTCAATAACCAATAGCGGGACCTGGATGCCCATATTGGCTCCTACATATTCTACGTAGATCTTTATCGGTCAGACCGCATAACAACATACGTTGTTCCCTTTGTCATCGGTATGTTACTTGCCCGAGATTCGATCGTCGGTATCCAATACCTAGTTCAATCTCGTTACCGGCAAGTCTCTTTACTCGTTCCGTAATACATCATCTCACAACTAACATATTAGTTGCAGTGCTTGCAAGGCTTATGTGATGTGCATTACCGAGAGGGCCCAGAGATACCTCTCCGACAATCGGAGTGACAAACTCTAATCTCGAAATACGCCAACCCAACATCTACCATTGGAGACACCTGTAGTACTCCTTTATAATCACCCAGTTACGTTGTGACGTTTGGCAGTACCCAAAGTGTTCCTCCGGCAAACGGGAGTTGCATAATCTCATAGTTATAGGAACATGTATAAGTCATGAAGAAAGCAATAGCAACATACTAAACGATCGGGTGCTAAGCTAATGGAATGGGTCATGTCAATCAGATCATTCTACTAATGATGTGACCTCGTTAATCAAATAACAACTCCTTGTTCATGGTTAGGAAACATAACCATCTTTGATTAACGAGCTAGTCAAGTAGAGGCATACTAGTGACACTCTGTTGGTCTATGTATTCACACATGTATTATGTTTCCGGTTAATACAATTCTAGCATGAATAATAAACATTTATCATGATGTAAGGAAATAAATAATAACTTTATTATTGCCTCTAGGGCATATTTCCTTCAAAAGACCTATGAGGCGTCTCGATCTATCTCTATAGATTTTGATGCCTAATATATAAGCAGCTTCTCCAAGGTCCTTCATTGAAAAACTCTTATTCAAGTAGGCCTTAATGCTGTCCAAGAGTTCTATATCATTTCCCATCAAAAGTATGTCATCTACATATAATATGAGAAATGCTACAGAGCTCCCACTCACTTTCTTGTAAACACAGGCTTCTCCATAAGTCTGTGTAAACCCAAACGCTTTGATCATCTCATCAAAGCGAATGTTCCAACTCCGAGATGCTTGCACCAGCCCATAAATCGAGCGTTGGAGCTTGCACACCTTGTCAGCATTCTTAGGATCGACAAAACCTTCCGGCTGCATCATATACAATTCTTCCTTAAGGAAACCATTAAGGAATGCCGTTTTGACGTCCAGTTGCCATATTTCATAATCGTAAAACGCGGCAATTGCTAACATGATTCGGACGGACTTTAGCTTCGCTACCGGTGAGAAAGTCTCATCGTAGTCAACCCCTTGAACTTGTCGATAACCCTTAGCGACAAGCCGAGCTTTATAGATGGTCACATTACCATCCGCGTCTGTCTTCTTCTTAAAGATCCATTTATTTTCTATGGCTCACCGTTCAATGGGCAAGTCAGTCAAAGTCCATACTTCGTTTTCATACATGGATCCTATCTCGGATTTCATGGCTTCTAGCCATTTTTCGGAATCCGGGCCCGCCATCGCTTCTTCATAGTTCGAAGGTTCACCGTTGTCTAACAACATGATCTCCAAGACAGGGTTGCCATACCACTCTGGTGCGGAACGTGTCCTTGTGGACCTTCGAATTTCAGTAGGAGCTTGATTAGAAGTATCTTGATCATTATCATTAACTTCCTCTCTAGTCGGTGCTGGTACCTCAGGAACATTTTCTTGAGTTGCGCCATTTTCCGGTTCAAGAGGTAATACTTCATCAAGTTCTACTTTCCTCCCACTTACTTCTTTCGAGAGAAACTCTTTCTCTAGAAAGGATCCATTCTTGGCAACAAAGATCTTGCCTTCGGATCTGAGGTAGAAGGTATACCCAATAGTTTCTTTTGGGTATCCTATGAAGACGCATTTTTTCGACTTGGGTTCGAGCTTTTCAGGTTGAAGTTTCTTGACATAAGCATCGCATCCCCAAACTTTTAGAAACGACAGATTAGGTTTCTTTCCAAACCATAATTCAAACGGTGTCGTCTCAACGGATTTCGACGGAGCCCTATTTAAAGTGAATGCGGCAGTCTCTAAAGCATAGCCCCAAAAAGATAGCGGCAGATCGGTAATAGACATCATAGACCGCACCATATCTAATAGAGTGCGATTACGACGTTCGGATACACCGTTACGCTGAGGTGTTCCAGGCGGCGTGAGCTGTGAAACTATTCCACATTTTCTTAAGTGTGTGCCAAATTCGTGACTCAAGTATTCTCCTCCACGATCTGATCGTAGAAACTTGATTTTCCTGTCACGTTGATTCTCAACCTCACTCTGAAATTCCTTGAACTTCTCAAAGGTTTCAGACTTGTGTTTCATTAAGTAAATATATCCATATCTACTCAAATCATCAGTGAGAGTAAGAACATAACGATAGCCACCGCGAGCCTCAACATTCATTGGACCGCACACATCAGTATGTATGATTTCCAATAAGTTGGTTGCTCGCTCCATTGTTCCTGAGAACGGAGTCTTGGTCATTTTACCCATAAGGCATGGTTTGCACGTGTCAAATGATTCATAATCAAGAGACTCTAAAAGTCCATCAGCATGGAGCTTCTTCATGCGTTTGACACCTATGTGACCAAGGCGGCAGTGCCACAAGTATGTGGGACTATCATTATCAACCTTACATCTTTTGGTATTCACACTAAGAACATGTGTAGCATTACGCTCGAGATTCATTAAGAATAAACCATTCACCATAGGAGCATGACCATAAAACATATCTCTCATATAAATGGAACAACCATTATTCTCGGATTTAAATGAGTAGCCATCTCGAATTAAACGAGATCCAGATACAATGTTCATGCTCAAAGCTGGCACTAAATAACAATTATTGAGGTTTAAAACTAATCCCGTAGGTAAATGAAGAGGCAGCGTGCCGACGGCGATCACATCGACCTTGGAACCATTCCCGACGCGCATCATCACCTCGTCCTTCGCCAGTCTCCGTTTATTCCGCAGCTCCTGCTTTGAGTTACAAATGTGAGCAACTGCACCGGTATCAAATACCCAAGAGCTACTATGAGTACTGGTTAGGTACACATCAATTACATGTATATCACATATACCTTTTGTTTTGCCGGCCTTCTTGTCTGCTAAGTACTTGGGGCAATTCCGCTTCCAGTGTCCGCTCCCCTTGCAATAAAAGCACTCAGTCTCGGGCTTGGGTCCATTCTTTGGCTTCTTCCCGGCAGCTTGCTTGCCGGGCGCGGCAACTTCCTTGCCGTCCTTCTTGAAGGCTTTCTTACCCTTGCCCTTCTTGAACTTAGTGGTTTTATTGACCATCAACACTTGATGTTCCTTCCTGACTTCTACCTCCGCTGATTTCAGCATTGAGAACAACTCAGGAATGGTCTTTTGCATCCCCTGCATGTTGAAGTTCATCACAAAGCTCTTGTAGCTTGGTGGAAGCGACTGGAGGATTCTGTCAATGACCGCATCATCCGGGAGATTAACTCCCAGCTGAGTCAAGCGGTTATGTAATCCAGACATAGTGAGTATGTGCTCACTGACAGAACTGTTTTCCTCCATCTTACAACTGAAGAACTTGTCGGAGACCTCATATCTCTCGACCCGGGCATGAGCTTGGAAAACCATTTTCAGCTCTTCGAACATCTCATATGCTCCATGTCTCTCAAAACGCTTTTGGAGCCCCGGTTCTAAACTGTAAAGCATGCCGCACTGAACGAGGGAGTAGTCGTCAACACGTGTCTGCCAAGCGTTCATAACGTCTTGGTTCTGTGGGACGGGAGCTTCACCTAGCGGTGCTTGTAGGACGTAATCTTTCTTGGCAGCTATGAGGATGATCCTCAGGTTCCGGACCCAGTCCGTATAGTTGCTACCATCGTCTTTCAGCTTGGTTTTCTCTAGGAACGCGTTGAAGTTGAGGACTACGTGGGCCATTTGATCTACAAGACATATTGTAAAATATTTTTAGACTAATGTTCATGATAGTAAAGTTCATCTAATCAAATTATATAATGAACTCCCACTTAGATTAGACATCCCTCTAGTCATCTAAGTGTTGCATGATCCGAGTTAACTAGGCCGTGTCCGATCATCACGTGAGACGGACTAGTCAACGTCGGAACATCTTTATGTTGATCGCATCTTCTATACGACTCATGCTCGACCTTTCGGTCTTCTGTGTTCCGAGGCCATGTCTATGCACATGCTAGGCTCGTCAAGTTAACCCTAAGTGTTTTGCATGTGTAAAACTGTCTTACACCCGTTGTATGTGAACGTAAGAATCTATCACACCCGATCATCACGTGGTGCTTCGAAACTACGAGCTTTAGCAACGGTGCACAGTTAGGGGGAACACTTCTTGAAATTATTATGAGGGATCATCTTATTTACTACCGTCGTTCTAAGTAAACAAGATGCAAAAACATGATAAACATCACATGCAATCAAATATTAAACGTGACATGATATGGCCAATATCACGTAGCTCCTTTGATCTCCATCTTGGGGCTCCATGATCATCTTGTCACCGGCTTGACACCATGATCTCCATCATCGTGTCTCCATGAAGTTGCTCGCCAACTATTACTTCTACTACTATGGCTAACGCGTTTAGCAATAAAGTAAAGTAATTTACATGGCGTTTCTCAATGACACGCAGGTCATATTAAAAGAATAAAGACAACTCCTATGGCTCCTGCCGGTTGTCATACTCATCGACATGCAAGTCGTGATCCCTATTACAATAGCATGAACATCTCATACATCACATATAGATCATTCATCATTCATCACAACTTTGGCCATATCATATCACAAACCACTTGCTGCAAAAACAAGTTAGACGTCCTCTAATTGTTGTTGCAAGTTTTACGTGGCTGAATTAGGGTTCTAGCAAGAACGTTTTCTTACCTACGTGAAAGCCACAACGTGATTTGTCAACTTCTATTTACCCTTCATAAGGACCCTGTTCATCGAATCCGCTCCAGCTAAAGTGGGAGAGACAGACACCCGCCAGCCACCTTATGCAACTAGTGCATGTTAGTCGGTGGAACCGGTCTCACGTAAGCGTACGTGTAAGGTTGGTCCGGGCCGCTTCATCCCACAATACCGCTGAAGCAAGAAAAGACTAGTAGCGGCAATAAGGTTGACAAATCCACGCCCACAACGAATTGTGTTCTACTCGCGCAAGAAGAACTACGCATAGACCTAGCTCATGATGCCACTGTTGGGTAACGTTGCAGAAAACAAAAAATTTCCTACTCGTTTCACCAAGATCATCTAGGAGTTCATCTAGCAACAAGTCAAGGGAGTGAGTTTGCATCTACATACCACTTGTAGATCACGAGCGGAAGCGTTCGTTAGAACGAGGTTGAAGTAGTCGTACTCGACGTAATTCCGATCACCGATGACCAAGCGCTGAAAGAACAGCGCCTCCGCGTTCAACACACGTACGGGACGATGGCGTCTCCTCCGTCTTGATCCAGCAAGGATGAAGGAGAGGTTGAGGAAGACAACTCCAATGGCAGCACGACGGCGTGGTGCAATTGGTACAGCAGTTCTCCGGCAGGGCTTCGCCAAGCAAAGACGGAGAAAGAGAGGAGTTGGGGAGGGGAGGGGCTGCGCCTTCAATTGTGTGTTTCAGCCCTCCCCTCACCCCTCTATATATATAGGAGGAGAGGGCAAGGGGGCCGGCCACCTAGGGGAAACCCTAGATGGGGGCGGCGGCCAAAGGGGAGGAGGAAAGGGTGGCTTGCCCCCCAAGCTAGGGGGCGCCCCCTTCTCCCCTTTAGGGTTTCCCCTCCCCAAACCCTAGCCGCATGGGCCTAGGTGAAGGAAATATTCCCTAGAGGCAATAATAAAGTTATTATTTATTTCCTTACATCATGATAAATGTTTATTATTCATGCTAGAATTGTATTAACCGGAAACATAATACATGTGTGAATACATAGACCAACAGAGTGTCACTAGTATGCCTCTACTTGACTAGCTCGTTAATCAAAGATGGTTATGTTTCCTAACCATGAACAAGGAGTTGTTATTTGATTAACGAGGTCACATCATTAGTAGAATGATCTGATTGACATGACCCATTCCATTAGCTTAGCACCCGATCGTTTAGTATGTTGCTATTGCTTTCTTCATGACTTATACATGTTCCTATAACTATGAGATTATGCAACTCCCGTTTGCCGGAGGAACACTTTGGGTACTGCCAAACGTCACAACGTAACTGGGTGATTATAAAGGAGTACTACAGGTGTCTCCAATGGTAGATGTTGGGTTGGCGTATTTCGAGATTAGGGTTTGTCACTCCGATTGTCGGAGAGGTATCTCTGGGCCCTCTCGGTAATGCACATCACATAAGCCTTGCAAGCACTGCAACTAATATGTTAGTTGTGAGATGATGTATTACGGAACGAGTAAAGAGACTTGCCGGTAACGAGATTGAACTAGGTATTGGATACCGACGATCGAATCTCGGGCAAGTAACATACTGATGACAAAGGGAACAACGTATGTTGTTATGTGGTCTGACCGATAAAGATCTTCGTAGAATATGTAGGAGCCAATATGGGCATCCAGGTCCCGCTATTGGTTGTTGACCGGAGACGTGTCTCGGTCATGTCTACATTGTTCTCGAACCGTAGGGTCCGCACGCTTAACGTTACGATGACAGTTATTATGAGTTTATGCATTTTGATGTACCGAAGGTTGTTCGGAGTCCCGGATGAGATCACGGACATGACGAGGAGTCTCGAAATGGTCGAGACGTAAAGATTGATATATTGGAAGCCTATGTTTGGGCACCGGAAGTGTTCCGGGTGAAATCGGGATTTTACCGGATTACCGGGAGGGTTACCGGAACCCCCCGGGAGGCAAATGGGCCTATTGGGCCTTAGTGGAAAAGAGAGAAGGGGCAGCCCACAGGCTAGCCGGCCGAACCCCCCTTCCCTAGTCCTATTAGGACTAGGAGAAGGGGCCGGCCCCCCTCTCTTCTCTTTCTCCCGAAGAGTCCTATTAGGAATAGGATTTGGGGGGAGGAGTCCTACTCCCGGTAGGAGTGGGACTCCTCCCTGCGCCTCCCTCCTAGCCGGCCGACCCCCTTGCCCCTGGCCTTTATATACGGGGGCAGGGGGCACCCCATAGACACACAACTTGATCCT